>NW_009613326.1:0-31945 GCF_000690535.1 Cariama cristata
ACGAGCCTTTGCTTGTATTTTTTCTCCCCTGTCTGACTGAAGAGGGGGAGTGGGCACCTGGCCTCCAGCCAGAGCCACCCTACCACACTGGGTAATATAAATTCCAAATGTAACAGATTTCCCAAAATCTGTTATCTTTCTATACTCACCAGCATTTTGCTTTTTCTTTTCCTACCCTTGAGTCCTTGAATTGTTCCAGCAGTGCAACAATTCTCTCATAGACTGGCACCAATATACCATGAATTCTACAACTGCTCTTTTTTTCAACAGGGCTTGCTACTCATTTCTGATTTTTGGTCATAAGTCACTCAATTTTTCCACTTTGTATTCCAAGAGCAGTTTTGGTAATAAAAATCTAAAGAACAAGAAAAGTGGAGTTTAAATACCTTTGGTAAGGTACTCAATAAAAACCAAAGTATATCAGATGAATACAAGTCAAAAGGGTAAATATGTTTCACATGCATGTCAGGGGTAGAAGACTTACTACAATAAGAAAATTACTTTGGTAATTATTTGAAATATTTCTGTTGGGTGCAGTAGTAAACCATGCTACATAGGCAGAAAAAAAAAAATCCACTTGGGGAAAATATTCTCCAGAAACAAAGGAACTATTGTGGGGCAGTATATAACTCTACAGAGAAGACGACAGACCAATATTTTCATATTAACTGTTGTAAGAATGTTCTGCTTGAAAACCTTTTAGATGAGAAGTATTCACAGAGGGCTCTATGCTTGGACATCCAGCTAAATATTAAGTTGTCCCGGCTTACGCTCACCTCTCTTGCTTCTGCATTCTACATGTTTTCCCATCAAAGACAGTGTTACAGCTCCTGAGGCATCCTGTTCTGTTTTCTGAAAATCTGGTCACATGCCTAGGGAGGCTTTCACCTGCTTATCAGACAAAGTAGAGCTATAGGAAAGTGTCAGAGCCTTTTTTAAGTACTCCCTCTCTTGGAAAAGGTGATGAATCATTGAGGGCTAGAAGCAGGGCTGATGAGAGTGAAGCTGTACGTTGGCTGCCAGGGGTGCCAACATAACCAAAAGACAGAAAGCAGATGATACCCAAGTATCAGGCATAGTAAAATTCTTTCCTTCCTCATATAAGCAATGATATTATACAACATTTTTATTGCCTTGACTGTACAGATCTCTGAGTAGTTCAGGGAATTAGAGAGACTGCAGTTTACAAATTTACTTTTCCCTTCAAATAAGCTGAACAGAGCTCCTAGTAAGCTGTAAGTGTTTAAGCAATAGAAAGCCTAAAACCAATTCTTTAAATGTCAGTGAAGACAATACAGTATGCTTACATAAAAACAAATTGTTATTAGTTCTGTAGGCACCATTGAAACCTCTGCATTGGAACTCACAGTAATGTGGTACTGTAGCAACTTCACATTTTGAGTATGCCAATATGTCACAGGTGTTTTAGGTACCTAGAATGGAAAATGCCAGGGGTTTTTGATGTTCACTCCTGTACCTGACTTCAGTCTGTGTTCATATCACAGCATATATGAAGTGACCTACTTAGCTTCAATCCTATAGTAAGCTTTTCTTTTTCATAGAATCATAGAATCATTATGGTTGGAAGAGACCTCAAAGATCATCAAGTCCAACCGTATACTCGATGCCACCATGCCGGTTAAATCCACTAAACCATGTGTTGAAGCGCCACATCTAAACATAGCTGTTAAACCAAATTTTTGTTTATCTTATTGTAAGTTTTGGGACTTAGAAAGTACCTAGCATGCTGGTAGCCACTAGGAAATTTGCATGGTTAGTATATTATACTTCCTTCCTCCTCTTTGACCCACAGGGTTAGATTTCTATTAGGATCTTCAAAATTCAGTAGCTTTCAAATTTTTTGTAGACTCAGATTAAACCAATTTTTAATCTTACCTGTTTGTGATGTTTCTGGCTGCAGTGCATCCTAGCTCTGGAGTTCCCATATTTATGTTAATTTGCTATGTTGGCAAATGTATAGCTCCTTTAAATCCAGGTTTACAAGTCCTTTATTAGAATAATTCATAATTAATTGAATTTCTAATTTGCCTTTTGGTGAAATACCCCTGGATGCACAGCATTAAAGGTTCTATTGAAGTGTGGCCTGATTAACTGATTAATAGATTTTGCTTTTTTACAGGAGCCTCTTACATATGTGAGTATAATTATATTCTATCACTTTCAGGGAAAAATGGAGTAATTCAAGCAGAGGAATGCTTTGGTCTTGTTATTTAATTAATTTAATGTTGTGTGAAAAGGCCAGATTGACAATTCTGCAGAATCAAGTTCTCTTTATTCATAGCACTATTCAGCATTGAACTGCGCTCCCCCCCCAGTTACCATAACTCCCTTCTGCTTACCAGTGTGCTCCAACCTCAAGCAGAATTACTTTAGAAGGATCAATTTACTGTGGAATGCTGAATTGTCTTGAATCTAATTATTCAAATTCATGCAACTGACATTCCTGTTATTTTCTAGCTCTTTTTCTTCCTTCCAAAGTCCTTTGATTTCTACTGTCTTGGGTATCTCTTTATGAACCATATTTTGTTTCCCTGTCCCATTTATTTTTTCTCTAGAACAGGTCTGTCCTGTGGTATTTAGATAGGATTTCCCTTTCCACAGTATCTCTGAGGGCTTTAAGTCTCAACTCCTTTGTAAGAATAATGGTGATCTTGGAGTGCAGGAAGGTACTATGCAACCCTTATGGTGTATATAAGATACAAAAGACCATGATGGCTCTACATTCCTTGTAGGAAAGGAAAGGAGGCTAAAAATTCTTTCCTAAGATGCATTTGTTAAAATGGTGGGCATATTTTTACGAACTATCTGAAAGGGCATTTACTTGCATATCTGGTATAGGGTTCCCTGGAATCTTCCAAAATCTATACCTAAATAATCTGAGAATTGATATGGATATTTTGTATATCGCTAGTGATAACTCTTTGTAGGGGTGACAGATTTGTGTGTCAGTATTCCTGCATTTTACCTGTAAATAGACTTCTATTTGTTGAGCACCTGTAAGAAAAAATTGAAGATTAATTTAATCTATTTCAGATGAACAAGAAAAAATATTTCAAGCTGGGCTGAAAATTACAGTTGCTTTACATTTGTATATTGCTAGTGATAACTCTTTGTAGGGGTGACATTTTACCTGCATTTTACCTGTAAATAGATTTCTATTTGTTGAGCACCTGCAAGAAGAAATTTAAGATTAATTTAATCTATTTCAGATGAACAAGAAAAAATATTTCAAGCTGGGCTGAAAATTACAGTTGCTTTACAGAAAGAAGCGTATCAGTTCCTATACAGTAGCATTTGAAATGAAGAAGAGACGAGCAAAAGACCTAAGTCACTCATTACCATAAGTAATGAAGGCTGACTGGGCTTGATAGGAAAAGCCTCATTGCCAGTACAGCAACAAGCTGATGTATAGCATCAAGCAGTGTCACAAAGCCTATAAGAAAAAGAAAGTGCAGTTCCTTCTAATGAATATTGCTCCTGTAAGAAAAAGACAGTGCAATTCCTTGTAATGAAAATTGCTTATGTGCACTTGTATCTTATTTCCTGACATGAGCTGCAGTGTTGTGCACGTTGCTTTGTCTCTGGTTTCTGAAAGTATTTAAGACTAGACATTTCTACATCTTGTGACATACCTTAGCTTTTATTGTGTTCGACTTCTAACACTGGATTTTGTTGTTGACTTGAAACACTTCCTGAAATTTTATTTCTATGCCTTCGAGACATGTTGTTGATGTATGCTGGTCCTTCACATTCTTTCTTTCTTTGCTAGGACTTTCTTCAACAGAAGTGAATGTATGTAAAGCTGATATTGGTGTTAAGGTTTCACAAACAGTTTCACTGCTGCTGGAGATCTACGTATCATCCCGTCCCAGTTGACAATGACCTTTCTGTTCTTCAGTGGTTGTTTTTGCTCTGTTTATGCTGGCTGCGGTTTGAAGGGGAAAGTCAGAGAAAGTCAAGCTACAGAGAAAGTCAAGTGTCAGTATAATAACATTTCCCTGCTCTGTGCTCCTTGCCTGGGACTTCCCTGAAACACTCTAGACAGTTAAGATGTTTTTCATGGCAATAAACAGAGCAACTCATAAGCCAGTGAGTATTCACATCCTAAAACATTCACTTTGGAAAATGACTTTTGGGACTTCTTGTTTCTCTACTGATTGAAGTTCTTGCTGACTAACTGCTTCATAAGGAAGCTTGCCAAGTGACTACAATATTGATGCCAACTTGAGTTTAGAAGTGCACATTTAGAAAATAAAATGTTCAACTACCTGCATGCAACAGTGATGATGATTTTTCTAGTGACCAAAATATATATCTTTACTAGCTTTAAGAACTTTCATTGATGAGCTGCATTGCCACGTTGTAGAGCTGAAAATGCCTCTAGCATTTGCAGTAAGTATGAATAAATCTCTACTATCTGGTGCAAAATAACTCTTACCAAGAAAACAAACCTGTGCCCTCTGATTCCTTGAATGAAAGATTTGGAGCTAATTTAACAAGCAGCAAAGTTTTAACCCTTTTTTTTTTTTTTTACTTCTGAAATGGTATATTTCAACCGTGACATTTCAGTTCTGGAAATGCCTTCACAGCAGAAGATTGTGAGAGAGGATCCTTGAGCTGTTACGGTGATTCACTACAGTCCTAACCCTTCGTGTATTTGCAGTGTCAAGACTCACACTCCTTCACCTCTCCTGTATATCGCAAGCAGTAGTAATTCTTAGCTGTAATTCTCTACTATTTCAACATAGCATTTTGATCTCAGCTTGAAGCAGTTTCTAAAATAACTGTCCTATACTCCTAAGGCAGCTTCAAGAGAACACCTCAGTCCTGATCTTCTGTGATTCCCTCATCTGTGTCTCTCTTGCACAGAAATACACAGACACTGGAAAATTTCTGCGGTGCTTTTGAAAAGTGCAAAAATGTGAAATAAAATCTGACTATTCCAAGGAATTTTAACAAATTTTAGTCCTGAGCTGAGATTTAAAAGGGCACTGCCTTTACATTCTTTTTATTGTTGTTGTTGACTAGTGCTACATCAAATCAACTCTTTGTAATATCTGTCTCAATGTTGTACAGTTCTGGGTGGAAAGTTAACATTTTTTTGGAGTCAGAGTAGTCAAGCTGGTATGCCAGTCTTATCGTTTTAAGCAGTTTTGAAATAAAATGGGAGATGGTAAGTAATGTTGTAAAAAGAAAAGCCCAAGTACTTTGAGTTTAAAATGTTCTCTCACACTCTCTTTTTTCCCCTCAAGAAGATTAAATTAGTTCAGTACGGCTCTGGTTATAATGATCTGATTCCTGGTGCTACTGTGATTAAACTGGGTGCATTAAAGTAAGCAATGATAAATTAAAAGCACAATAGAAATCTTGGTGGTAGTGAACAGATGAGTAATCTTAATTGGAAATAAAATATGCCTATTATTCTGTGCTATAAATGGACTTTTATATTATGAATTGAAGAGATAAAAATTTGGTGTATGGTTCAGTGCCACATCAGAGAGAAGTTCAATGCAAGTATACAAAGTAAAGCCTGTTCTTAGATTGTTAAGGACAAACACAAGCTTTCATGATGCCTCAGTAACATTTCTTTGCAGGTACAAAACCAGATATAAGTAGTAACCTTTCTGTTGAACATTCAGATTGTCATAATTCTTTTAGAAAATGCTCTGTACTTTTCTTTAAAGAGATGACATAGTATGTTCCCATGTATTTTACTTCCCAGTACTTCCCAGATTAAATAACGTAATCTATACTCTTTTGAAATCCATGCAAAATGGCAGAAATCTGAAGCTGCGAAGTAATTACTTAAAGCCCAAAGAATCTAAGAAAAAATCTGTCACTTTCAGTTTAATGTTCCATGTCATCAACGTGTATGATAGGATTCTCCATACAAAGTATATGGATACAGTTGGCTTTTGTAAGAACTTGTTTTTTATTCAGAAGTAACCCTTGCTATTATCTTGCTTCATTAGTAGAGTCTCTCATGAGATTTACATTGCTTCTCAGTAGGAATAGAAGAATGGGCTATGTGGGTTGGGTTGCATTTGAGCCTGTTGAGTCAAAACTTTCCGATCCTGATCAGATTTCAAGAGCCTGTTACATACGATGCCAGTTGTGAACAAACTCTTAGATAAGTGTTTTGAGGCTCTCCCTTTTGTGATTACTGTGTGTGGAGCTACATAGATCCTACATTCAAAAAAGAAACTACAATCTCTCTCTCTTCCCAGAACCTCAGTATTTCAGAGCATTCAGAGCTCTAAGAGGCAGTTTAAGGTGTAGTTTGCACTTCTACCACATGTAATATTGTTTACCTGAAACTGAGTCTTAAGAATAAAAAAATCCCCAAATTTCTCCCCTTAAAATGATGAATGAAAAAGAGGTGGTTAGTCCCAGTGCTCATCTCTGTAACCTAAAGCTCCAAATTTATACGACTGAGAAAACTTTGCTTTCAAAAGTAGGATTTGATCCATAGAGCCAAATGATCAGTGAAAGAAGTGATCATATAACTTCTACTGTAATTAGACTGAAATACAGCAATGAACCAACCTAGATAATTAACTGAACAAAGAATAACCATGTCAGCTCTGAGTGCTGACAGCTGGTGCTCTGTGTTTGCCAACATGCCCTGTTGTGTTAAATTTAGTTACGCCAAAATAACCTGCATGTGTTGTATTTGTATGAAAAGATTTTGTTTTGCCTTTTAGAAGCACTGCTTTTTATGCAGTTCAGCAATCTGAGGGCTGAAGGTTACAGGGACAGAGAACTCAGTAAGTTGGAGAATATGATCTAGAAACTTCGTTCTACTTTACACCTCTGACCCTCTTTTTTAAAATTATTCACATGCGGGTGACTGCCAAATTCTTGCTATGTCTGCTTTATACAACATTTCCACTGATCCTAAACTGCACAGGATCTGAGGCAGCCACCTTATGAGCTCATATATCACATTTATAAGCATCTCTAGAGACAGCTAATGCAGAGATATAGATAATGCAGAAAGATATTCCATGGACTGCAAAGTTTGAGGGCCTGTAGTCTCGAATTGCAAGTGGAAAACAAGGTATGTTCTGGCTCTTGCCCATGTTTTGCTTTTACCAGCCCAGTTTCACTGAAGTATAGTTTATTTGCTTCTTTCCTACATGGCGACAGAATAAATCTGTGGGTGAATCCTGAGAAAGTATGTGGAAATTGATAAGTATCCTGCTTTAGAGTCAGTAATGCTGGAATTAGCTTTTCCAAGGAAGCCCAAGTGTGTTAATCCTCACATTCAATACATGGAGTAAATCTTATGTATCATTTCCATTTTCCTCCTGCACCAGAGGAGAGGACAAGGCATAGTGAGACAACACAGTGAGAGGACAAGGCTTGGTGTGGTCTTTATGCTAAGTTTGTTTTTCGTTTAAGTAAATTATGTCACTGTGTTCAGTGTGCGCCTTTTATAAACCTAAAATGAATACATATCTGCTGCTCTCCAAGATTAGACTAATATTAATTAAAACCTCAAAGTATGTTATTCTTTTCCTCCTGTTACATCTACAGATTTTACACCTTTTTTACACAGGAATTATACTGGCTGCAAAATGAGTGAATTTGAGTGAATTCCTACACAATCAAACTCAAAGCTAACCCAGTATTGAGTAAAAATTCAGTGCATTTGCAACATTTTGGACTAGATGCTCAGTAAAGCTGCACTCAGATCTGCTCTCTCCTAGAGATTTTTTGGAGTCCAAGGGTAGAAATATGCCTCCACTCTCACTACAGTACATGGAGAGAATTAAGTACCTCTCTATACACTGATACTAAGACTCAACTTTGAGCAAGATGCCTCATAACTTTTTGAACCTATTCAAAGGTGGACGTGTCTAGGATCCTACCTTCCCTTTTCCTTGCGCCCCAGACCTGAGGAATTTGCAATTGCAGGGAAATGCTACTCTACTTCTGGTGTACAGTCAGGAACTGTTTATAGCCAGAAACAAGTTAATCTCTCCAATTGTAGGTGGTGGCAATGTTCTCTTACCTTTCTTATTTTAATAGTAACAACTGTCAAACAAAAAGAGGTCAAAATTCAGTTTCTCTCTTGGCCTAATGGAGCTAAAATCTGTCTTCTAGAATGGAAAAATCTTAATCACTAAGCTCTAGATTTAAAGACTGTTCATGAACTTAGTTCAGAAAGGGTTTGCAGGCCCTGAGTCAAGTGGCATGGCTCATCTTGTCTACATTCTTAAACTTTCTTGTTCCCAAAATTGTTTCTGCATGTGAAGTGCTAACTGGGAATGGGCCTTAACACATTCTCTGAGGGTGGTTTGGCCTGTGCCAGTGAGGTCAAACATTTCTTGGGCATGATCAGGGAGAGCATTTGCTAACGGTTAAGTAGATGTGACCTTTCTAGACTTAGGTGTCAGCTCCTTAGCTTGGAGCCTTTCCCTGCATGCTCAGAAGTGGAACCTGAAGGACTTTTGAAACTAAGCACAGGCAGAGGTTGCTGGTCTACCCTAGGTTAATAATGTAGATGTGAATGATTTTCGCTGATATGGGCCTAGCAGTTTATGAAATGCCCAACCAATATGCCATTTCCCCATAAATTTACAAGTTAGAATGATAATAGCAGAGTCATCTCATCTTTTGTAATATTTACTAGTAGATGTGTGCATGCCTTTGGTGCTGTGCTCTTAATAATAAATTGACAAGGATAATACGGTCTGGCAGGGATCTAACACTGAACATTCAACTTTTGATTGATTCCCAGAGATATTTTTTAACATAAAGTTGAGGAACTCATCATTCTTTATTTGGATTTTTTTACTTCGCTTTCTTTTTTCATTTATTCTGTCTTTAGTGGACAGCTTCAGTCCAGTAACTTGGTATGAGGTTGTCAGGCTTCCTCACTGGATTTATCAAAGACAACAGCACAAATGAAAGTGCAGACTGACATTCTTTGAGATTATAGAGTTTAAACAAATTCACATTGGTCCTTTATCGACAATAACTCTCCTTACACACCTTGCATTGCCCTCTTTTTTCATGCTCACCTCAGAGCTAATTACCACCCTTTAACCTGCAGTGACTTTGATATCAGATCGCTGTTCTGCGGCTATTAACCGTGCACATTGAAGTGGATGGTTCACAGAATTTGGGACTGTGGTAGAATTGGAAGAGGATAAATAGAGTTTTCTTCCTGTGTTTTATTGGCTGACACTGCCACCCTCTGAATTCATGTCCTTCTTCCTATATAGATCTACACATGTCCATTTGGAAATGACACCATCTGCGGTTTTGTGTCTTGGCACAGAAAATAATGAGCTGAAACTTTAGTGAGCCTTTTATTTCATATGCACTGCTTTATTTCGTGTTCCCTAGCATGACTTAGAAAAAAACAGTAAATGTAAGAAATACAAACTATTTAACATCAGATTTTGCATATGAAAACGATGACCCAACTAATGGTTCACTAATTATAGGCTTCCAAGAAGGCTGACTAATATATCTTGAAATAGATTTGATTTGATCAGCTATTGGAAATTACATCCTTTTCAAGGAGCTAGGTTTAGAAGATTGTTCTCATATCGATATAATGCATTTGCCCCACAAAACATTTTTCTGTCTTAGTATTAGCAGTTCCTCAGTATTAAGGAACTATTTCTTACACATAAAGAGTTTAATTTTTAAAGTAAGCCATCTAACTCTATAAGGTTATTCTGTATAGCTCACACTGACACCTAGTAGCTGCCTGTTATGCAACCAAAGCTGTAAGACACCCTTGGTGTGTTACAAGTTTTTCATAAACACTGGAATAGGAACCATTATCATATCTGTCAAATCATGGTGTGAGTGAAAAATGTCGGCTGTGCCTCCTAACTTATTGTAAGAGCGTCCTTGAAAGGCATCTTTGTGGCTGTCAATGCAGTGTGAATGTCTCTCTGGGGTAGTTAAATTGTTTTTATAACTCTCCAGCATTTTATGTGACATCTTTGCAGGAAAAACTGAGTCCGTACTTGGTTGGATGTTTTCTCAGGTTCTAGTGGAAATCAGTGTCAGAGGTAATCAGTGGTTTTGTGCCCTAAGGGAAATTAATTCCATGAAGATGTAAAAACAGCTACTGGAGGCATATGGGGTTTTTCAACATGTTCCAAAGTTTGCAGATCAAATGTCTTCAATTTGTAGGTAGAAGAATATGTGGGGAAGAAGAGGTCGGTTGTTCTTTTAGCTTAGTTCTTTAGTAATTATAGTTGTGGTTTTTTTTTTTTTTTTCTTGAGTCTTAAGTCTACTTGAGATCTGAAGGCTTGATGATGCCGTACTTTTTTGGACACAAAAGATGTTAAATAGTTTCAGAGACCCAAATGGACCTTTAACGAATCTCAGTAAGGGAGAAGTAACTCAGAATGAATGGAGATAATTAATTGGATTATTGGTGGATAATTTGTTTCCGCAGACATTTTTACTATCTTACAATATGCAATATTTCATTCTTATCTTTTTGTTCACAGAAAATTGTCTTCAAACCTTGGATTATCCCCAATATGATCTTAGCTATTAAGTTACTGGAAGAGAAAGGTACCATATAAAAATATTATTTTTAGGGATAGTCTATGTGTCTTATTTTAATTATAAATAGCAATTGTTTATTTTTCCTTATCCATCAGGATCCCATAAGGGTTGACATAAGGATAGTCTCTTTATTTTTCTGATACTAAACATAATACTAGTAGTGATGCTCTTAAGTAAGGGAGTATGATAAATTCATCAGCAAGGCCAGTATGGAAATTGTGTAGAACTTCATAGGATCAAACAAAACAGGTGGGCAAATGATAGATTTGACATCTGAAATGATTTATTGAACCTGTATTTGTGCATGTTGCTGGGCTTTTGTATAAAGATAACCCTGTAAGATAGGATCATGGACAGTTTGATACAAAGCTTTCCTGTATTTCCTTCCTTCATATACAGTAGAATTGGTTTCTCCTTCAGTCCTATAAAATACCTTTAACTTTTGTCCCCCTCTGCAGAAGAGCTGCAATTGCAGTACTTTCCCTCCTGTTTATATTTGGCCCCAATATGACCACCACATATGGATATGAATCTCTCCCCATAGAGAGATTCACTCTCTACCAGATACAGTGTGTCTTCTTTTGCATTCCATCATTCACACCTGCATTTTCTTTTCTTGTCTTCTTTGCTATATCTGGCTGATTTTTCAATAGGCCAAGAACTAGTCCTAATGATTTTTAAAAATACATGTAGTCAGTGCCTCTGACCAAATTAATTTGACGGTTTTTTTTCCCAAGATTAATGTTAATGTCAATTGTATTTTTTCTCCTTAGGAATTGTTTTAAGGACTCTATCACTTGGTAATCCATGGTCCTTGAAAGCAAACCAAAGTACATTGTTTTTCTGTGCACTAACTCAGCAATCCAGTCAGCTGGAACAGACAAAAAGGAACACATGACCTAATATCATTTGCATTGATTGGATGTGAATTTCAGTTAGTACAATCCAGCTGTCTAGAAGAATTTGGAATTTGGTGGTTATTTGTGTGTGTTTTTGTTTAAGAGAGAGAACAAATGAAAATAATGTCGTTCTTTATTGACAATGGGAACAACTTATAGTCAGCTTCTCTGATTTCTTCCCCAGAGATGCTTTGAAATTCCCCTATCCTGGCAGAATAAGTACAATTCCATTAGGAATTGGACAGTAGACATTTCCTACTAATTTGATGAAGACGGACAATTCTCTATTTTTATATCACGAAGAACTGCGGGATCCTGTCATCTCTGACAACCTGTCATATAACCTGACTGCCATTTACTGATTGGAAGAATTTGTTCTATTTTACCTTCTATCCTCTCCAAATGAGAGCAGCTGACAGACTCAATATGAAAAAGTAAACATTTTTCACCATTATACAAAACTTCTTTTTAGCCACAGAAATCCAATTAAGCTCACACAATCATATCCTCCAACAAAAAAAAAAATGTAGTCAGAGTTGACACCAGTTAAACAACGGGCATGTTTAAACTAATCAAAATTTGAAAGGATCTTGCTGGCTCAAGGCCTGTCTTGTTAAAGTTTGACCATTAGTGCTATGCTCGGCAGTAAGAAGAGCAGTGATTTCTGTTTGTGTGTTTCATGATTCATTTGTTACAGGTTATTGCAAATCCATGTTTCTTTTTGCAGGTGTCATGAGATGCACATATCTTCTCTGGCAATGATCACTAGCAGCATTCTGTGCTCCTGGAAACCATTTTCTGTTCTGATCCACGTTGCTGCAACATTGGGTTCTAATGTACGTGTTGTCTGTATCTTAATACCTATTCAGTAACATTACTTTCTTTACAGCTTTGGAGGCTTTTTTCTCCTCCACGAACTGTTTCCATAATCTGTTAAAGAATGTTTAAGAGGCAGCATTTTTTTAATCTAGAGACATTGATTGGGAAATTCTGGAAAAAGAAAAGTAAAAGTTGGTGACTTAGTAATCTAGACCACACTTTTCCCAGGAGGTCATGGTGTCAAGTCATCCCTTTTACAGATCACTGCTGCTACAGAGGACGGAATGTTAGAACTATATTACCATGAAAGACACTTGCAGCTGACGTTTTAAATGGTGATATTGCATCAGGAGTATTCTTCATGCCTTAAGCATGAACAAATCCCTTGTAATGTTACTTTTAGCTAAAAGAGATGATAGAATTCAGTGTTAAGCAAGTTGGCAATCAGTAGAGGTTCCACCATCATCGTGTGGAAAATCACTAGTTATAAATTTAATAGGGTTGGCAAATTTGTATTAGGCTTAATTGCCATATAAGTACATCGATAATTATTATACCATATATAAATGGATAGATAAAAAATAAAGGACAAACTGTGTCCTTATTTAAGGCTTTATGATTAAGTTCATAAGACAACCTGGCAAGAAACATGAAAAATGATCGTTGTGCCCACTTATTGTCATAGTCAACAGTTTATCAAATGAATATCTGTGCTCAGGATGATTTAATTGGTTCATTGAATTCTCTTCTGCTTTGGATGAAAACTGTCATTCTGATTTCACAAACTTTGCAAGATAGAGTGTAACTGCTAAGCATGTGTCTCTTTGGTTGAGTCGGTCCAGAAAGGTAAAAATAGGCTGCTAATAGACTGATTTGGCCTGTGAAAATAAACGTATAGGCTACAGTGTGAAAAGGTTAAACTTTAGGCTTCAAAACAAATATGAAAGCAAGGAGAGGTACTTTTGGACAAAATGGACTGAAGAAATATGGTTTTAAGTTGGCTTACATCCTCTTAGCACAGTTTGTGATGCTTTTTACACTTTTAGTATTGAGTTGTGTTGGCAGTATATTAAAAAATTTAATATAACTCGCAGTCTTGAAATGACATACGGCTTCAGGGCAACAGAAAGGGGGAGTCTTGGGCTCAGTGTACAGGGCAAATCCAGTGAGAATTCCATTATCACATGGGAAGACTGCAAAATATTTTTTAAAATATACCAAAAAGGGGTGGTACAATATTACTGCCTGGGGCCTTCTTTTTAATGAGATATGGTTTCATATTGAAGTGCTTTTTTTGAAATAGAAGACACTGAAACAAAATGCGAAAATAAAAGATGAAACATTTAGTTCAGAATTTCAATGCAGGTAGATTATATGAACTGGAACCATAATTCATCAGTGGAATTCTTGGGGATCTTATCAATGCTTACAAAAACCTTGAGGGCGGGTGTCGAGAGGATGGAGCCAGATTCCTTTCAGTGGTGTCCAGTGACAGGTTAAGGGGCAATGGGCACAAACTGAAACTCAGGAAATTCCATCTGAATATGAGGAAGAATTCTATTTTGAGGGTGTCAGAGCCCTGGCACAGGCTGCTCAGAGAGGCTGTGGAGTCTCCTTCTCTGGAGATGTTCAAAACCTGCCTGGACACCATCCCCTGCAACTTGCTGTAGGTGACCCTACTTTGGCAGGAGAGTTTGACTAGATGATCTCCAGAGGTCCCTTCCAACCCCAACCTTTCTGTGATTCTGTCATTCTATGACTGCAATCCAAAGCTTGAGAAGTTACTCATTTATGAGTAGATATTTGACAAATCTGACATTAATGAAGCTTGATGGTGTGATTCATATGAATAGAATGCTAGCATATGTGGTAATGGTCTACATAAGTGGATGAAAACAAAGTCAAGTGACATTTTATGAAAAAGACCTCTTCCTGAGTGAGGCTGAAAGAAGGTGATTGGCTCCCTAAGGACATACATGTTATGTTTAGAAAAAAACAAAATAAACCATCTGTGTTATCATAGAGGATTTCAATCTGAGAGACTTGCTAGAAAGTTTACCAATAGCTAAATATCACTAGAATTTCTAAAAACTATAGATTGCATCTTCATCAGTCAAAAGAGGCTGCCCAAGGCATAGGAAAATTTTACATTAGGTATGATTTCATTATGAAAAAGAACTATGAGCTAAATAATATAGAGAAAAAGTACTGAAGAGGAAAAGGTAAATTACTTTTGGGAATCACATTAAGACCATTTTAATATATAAAAGGAAAAAGTTGACAACACTCATATATTTCGAACTGTGTATCGGTTAAGAGTGGAAATGGAAGAACATTCATAACAAATCAAAAGAAAAAAGGAAAATTATAGCATTGAATGTAACAGAAAAATACTGAATTATAGAATATTGATAAAGGGAGGAAAAAACCCTCAAAGAGAGATCTTTGAGAAACTGCTTAAAAATAAAGAATTTTCACAGTAGTACTAGTGTAGTATAATACTATTATAATATAGCACTGAATGGTAATAGGAAAATGTCAGTAATAACTTATAGAAAGCTAAAATATTCAATAACTATACCTATTTTGTATTTGGCAGGAAGGTATGTCAGAACTAACCCTAGCAGAAACTAGATACCTGCTTCTGCATATAGTAACTGAAAAGTTAAAGAGAATAGAATCCATAAGGATTAAGAGAAAAAAGTTGTGGTTGCAAAATTTGTGATTGTTATACATACTAACCCATTATGAAGTGAGAAGCTAGATATCCTGTTTTGGAAGATTATGGGTTTGCTTGAAGAAGACAGCAGGATCAATGTTGCATTTCCATAAGGTATTATTTTTGCCTCACAACATTTTTTGATTTGGAGAGAAGAATAACGCAAAATCAATGTAGCACACATTAAATTGCAAGGTAATAGATCTGAAAAAAATACCACAAACTGAGTTGCTGCATTTCTAGAGAGGATGCAAAGTAATTACTCCTTGGCCTGTCTACTACTTAATACCCATGGCTTGGAAGAGGCACACCAAATCATAGCTGATGAACTTTGAAATGATACTGAACTGAAATAGTGAAAATGATACTGAAGTTTGTGAGGTAAGAAAAAGAAAGGCAGACAGGTCCCTGATGTGAAACTGTCTGAATCCTTGGTTGGCTGGCATAATTAAATGAAATATTCTATTATTACCAAATAGAAAGGAATTCATAAAGAACAGGAATGTAAGCAGTGTTTTCCAGCCAGTAGACACTGAAATGAGACTCCCAGGTCTTTCTCCGAAACAGTACTCAGAAGGACTAATGTGATATCAGTATGTTTGTATAAAGTAAGTACCAGAAGTTCATATTTGTGTGTGTTGCTGCCATTGACTGCTGTTGGGATACTTTATCCAGTTCTCATGTTCACGCTTGAGAATAATAATGAAAAATGGAGAAGATTGAGGTAAAACCCCACATCTTATGTCACTACTGGTTAGGGACTGATGTCTTGAAGTGTGCTAATTCTAGTTCAGATTTTGCTACTGACTTCCTTCTTACTTTACTTGGTCTGTTTTCTCAGTCAATATATTCCAGCATCAGAGACCAGAGATGACTACAGACAGTCATGGGATCATAGATCATATGGTTAAAATGTGGTAGTTGGCACAGTGGAATAGGTTGGCATTTGTATAAATCATTTGTTGGGATTGTTAATTTTACTCTTTTTTATTGTACTTTGTTTCCTGTTGTTGAGTGCAGCACTTGCCTAAGTAATACAAGTGTGTTTGAAGGGTATGCATTCTCCTTGATTACCATGTTAAGCAGGAAATCTGTCATTTTTTACATTTCTAGTGAGAAAAAAAGAAGAGCAAGATAAATGCTCTATTAGATGAGACTAAAGGTCTATCTAGTGTTTTTCCCCCAACAGTGACAAGAACAGATTATACTTAGGGATAAACAAAAATCAATATAGTGTATGCACTGGAAAGCCAAAAGTACTATTCATATGCAAAGAATAATCCCCTATTAGTTGAAATGGATACAGAAATTCCTTCATCCCTTGCAGAACATGAACATGTGGAATAAATGTCACTTCTTACCGGTGTGGTTTAACTGTGAGGTGAGGCAAGGAATTGAATAGCAGTGTGGATGCTAAGTCCCCTGACAGTCTCCAAACTTGTGGCTGTGCCGCTCTTGCCTCAGGAGAGGAAGCAGTAGGGAGAAAAGGTGGAGCCATCCCTGACATCAGCTGCAGTTTCTGTCCCCGCTTCTTCCTGCCCCAGCAGAGGTAGGGAGCTGTGGTCCAGAGCGAGTCTCCTGGAGCTTGCAGCCGGGCACCACCTCTTGCCTCTATGGCACTGTCCCATCGCTTCCTCTCAGCTGGAGCAGGTTTGACTGAGTCTTTTCCTGCCTGCCCTCCATCAATGCTGTGCAGAGTTGTACAAGGAGAGAAAGGACTGCTAGAGAAAGAAGAGGTGGGCTACTTGGCCAAGAGGAAAGCATAACCGAGGAAAGGAAGATAGATATGAAAAGAGAGAAAAGCCCTTCTGACATGCTTTTTCCATGGCTCCCCCTGTTCCTTCACATGTTGCTTACCCCTCCCAGTTCTCCTCTTACTCTGTCTTCACCACAAAAAGAAATTTCACAACATCTCCAAAATTTTCAACTTGTTGGAAAATTAAATTTTGCCCTTAGTCCTGTTAGCATTTTTGAGCTACCTTTGTTTCATTACAAATATATGCAGAAACTGACTGATACTTAAAAAACTAAACTGTATATTAAAATAACAGATACTTAGATAAATAAAAATAAATCCCCAAAGTGAGATGATATATGTTGTTTTGATGACTCATTCCACTAAAATGACACATATGAAAAGGAGGCAAGCTTGACTAAAAGGTAGAATTGGAGAGCAAAACGAAACACAACAAAAATCACCTGGGACATCTACATCAGTGTAATTGAGGACTGAATTTCTTCTCCAATATTTAAAGTAGAACAAAGCATTTCTTTCTTCAGGTTATATGACATAATCAAATACTTCTTTGTAACAAAACAAAGAAGCAAAACTGCATAACTAAGATTTGAGTTTAACAGGATAATACTATATCAAGATGCAATCTACTACTGAACCAAAATTGGGCAATAACGACTAGTATTGGACAAATATAACAGAGAAGTATTTGGGAGCATTCATTCTTACTTAAACAATGAATTCAGTTTGCAAACCTCTCTTTAATTTCATGGTCATTTCTGTAAGCCAAATTCAACATTCTGCAAGTATGCATGTGAGTTTGTATTTACATTTGAATGACTTGCAGATTGTTTTTTTCATAAATCTTGCCAGACCACAATACAATTTATCATGGTAGAGAAAAACATCTTGAGAAATGATGGCCCTTGTTCATTGCTTCAATACTTCTTTAAAAACCTTTCAGGGATGTGCTAAAATGCTTATTTGTGTAGAGTCCCACTTCTGTGATTCTATTATGAACTGCTGTATCTGTGACTAAAACGTGAGATCAGTTTTGGTGTGCACATGACGAGCAGTTACAGAAAGTTTTGAATTCTGCAAAGTGTTGAGAAGACCTTTTCTATTTATCTGAAATAGAAGTCACAGTGATCAGAAAGACCTGTTTAATATTTAATGGCTTTCTAACATACCAACAAATGGCATGTCTAGAGGGTGAGGTCTAAACGATGTAAGTTTAGACTGGAAGTGAGGTCTACACTTTCTAACTGTTGCAGTAAAAGGATGTAAATTTGTATTCCTCAGTCAAGGCCTGATACTTCATGCCTCATGCAGAAATTATTGGGTGAGCCTCATTGGTTTTGTGATATATGATATGTCAGAAGATCTAAGCCGTCTAATCATAGAAGCAGTGAAACTGGGAAGAGTTACCCAATCCACCGAAAACATCACAAGTCATTTAGACTACTCATATGTGTAAAACCAAGGCTTCGGTGTCCTGCTTTTTTGTTCCTCAGGTTCAAGTGTTCTGTAATTTCAAGACAGTACTCTCAGTCTTTACTCAAGACCATTGAGCACACTTTCTTGAGCTGGTGACAGAGCTTGTTCATTTTTGTGTCTGAATGATCGTACGAGCCACATGTAACACAGGAGAAGTGGTGAGCCAAGTCAACGTGATGTGATTTTTTTAACCGGGGCAATAATGTTCACACAGTAGGACAAAAAAAGTGAAACACATAGAAGTTGCAGGAAACGCTTATCAAATAGGTAGTAAAAAGGAAAATTTCCTTTGTTTGTCAAAGCTTGCTTCTGCTTCTAGGCTGCTTCATTTCTGATGTTCAAGAGAATCTCTCTTCAAAGATACTTAAGACAGGAATAAACTTTCCAACATCTAAAGAATGGAAAGAACAGTGAATAATGAGGAAATATTTGTGTTGCTCCTCAAATCAAAGAGAAATTTGAAAGCATTAATAAAAAGGCACCCTGGGTAGCTAAACCTGTATTAATACCACAGGGATGACAGGATGATTTAAAACATGGTTCCAATTACTTTGAAAGTTTTGAAAAGGATAATCTCTGTAACTGGAGGTGATCCTGACTGAACTTTTATATCTTTTTTATTTGCCTTTTTCAGGGTCATAAGAATGTGATTTTTCTGTCTCAAATTGTAATGGATATATGCAAATGCAATACTTCATATACTGGAGGCAGACCTAAAAGACTTGCCTACAGAGAACGTGTTTTTCAAGTAACAACAAGTTACAACAAGTGACAACAAGTAACATTCAGTACCGTGAAGCCACCGAAATAGTGGTACCACAGGGTCGGTGTAAGAGATTGAAATTGATCATTTTTCAGGTAAACTTTAAGATCCAGCAAAGAATTTAAGAATGTGTTTTATTTATGTCATATACATAGTTACATTACCATGGTGGAATATACTTACTGACTGGACTTAAGTGTTATTGTGCACTTAACTGTGTTACTGGATGAATGACCATTTCTAGGTCACTACTACTGAACACCTCTTCTTCAGACTCCTTGAAAATGTCATGATGATCCTCATATAGGCTCTAATCCTCTAACTGGGTCAATGGGTGAATTTTCGTATATTCATAACCGCTACATATGCAGGATGGAGGTCACAAATCCTGATAAACAGACCTAGAAACCACCCATACATTGAGCAATATGAAAATTACCATGAATTTACTTTCTTTTTCTGATCTTAGAACACATCTGAACAATTCTAATCGCAGCTTGTTTCTCTGAAATAAAGAATAAATTTGGGAAAGAGATTAGGACAATATTCCTATTTTTATAATGGATGTGTCAGTCATGGTGAGGAGCTTCAGCCTGTTGGATTCCAACTCACTGATGCTAAGTTCACTGCAAAAAAAAACAAAGCAGGTAATGGTACCTGTTCTGCAAAAAATGACATTGGAATGACTTGTTAACTAAATTTCCTAGAAGAGAAAATTGTTCCTGCACTTTAGTATTTACCTCATGATTCTTCTCTACAGACCTAATTTTTCTATGCAACATAAAGTTCCAAGTATAAACCTGTCAGTAACTTTCAATCTTAGATCAAATACAACCACAAGGATTTTAATTTCTTCCTAGTCTTCAACTCATTATTTGGGACTTCATTGTGATAACAAGAACAAAACTAGTTAAAGTCTACTTTTGGACCTGCCTTCTGTATGAAGCAATGATCTGCACTAATTCTTTAGCTTCCATGTCTTTCAAAATAGCCTGTTCTCAGTTTACATATATGTTTGTTTGTTTCTTTTTCTTTCCAATCCCTAGAATATGTAATTTTATGCTGTTTTCTAATTTCTGGTCCATCTTCTTAAAATGCATTTCCATTTTGACCCAGACCATTTTGACCTTCATTTCCAAGTGCAGCAGTACCACACGGTTGCCCTTCATTTTTCAAAGAGCCAAAAATTTTCCTTTAGTCTTGATTCCTGGGATGAACTCTTAAAAGCTTTTAACCTTTTTCTCTGTCTGCTGAAATTATTTCTTATTAGTTTTCCCTCTCCACAAAATACAAAACTGACATACTTTCTTTCTGCATTCGTAACTGTAATTCTTTGTGGTTGATAACATCAGGAGTTTTATCATTTAACAAAAGAAGATCAGAATAATTACAAAATCTGGGACTTATCTGCTGATTCTTTAAAAAAAGGTAGGGCAGAGCTATCAAATGGAGCTTTTTGTTTAGGGGGAAAAAAAAAAAAAAAAAAGGAAGTCCCAGCCCCCAACCTCAGAGTGCTTCGTCCTGATCACAAAGTGGTCATCCAGACTGTGTATGACTGTGTTTGCAGCCTGTCCACTCAAAAAAACTTTCCCTCCCTTCATATCATACATAAATGGGTTCCATATTTCAGATCTGAATGTTAATACATTACTAAAAATGTAATTATGGGTGCATATTTATGCTTCAAAGTTTAAATGTGAGCAGTATACTGCTCACAAGTATGAGCAGTCTAGCAACAAATTCAAGTCCATTTTTTCTGCCTAATCATAGGAATCTTTTTCCTAACTATGAATCTTTGTAAATTGTATCTACAAATGTAGAAATATATGAAACCAACCTCTAGATCAACTCAAGTTATTAATTGTGAATAGGCCTGTTAAGAAATAAAAAAAGAAATAATGGAATTTATTTCACTGTAGTTGGTTTTCTTGGTATTTCAGAGGTGGCAACTACAATTCAGCTTCATTCTTTTTTCATACGTGCTTGAAGTGGCCTTTTGCTGTAGATTACTCATGCATTTTACATTGTGCCAAAATGTCATTTGATTTCAAGAGTGTTTAATTTCCGTTTTTTGTAAGGGTTTCATAGTTTTAATATCTATCTGTATAAAACATATATAAACCTGGAGCTTGGATTTCAGTGGGAATTAAACACTTAACTTCTATATGTTCCCTTGAAAATTGATGTCTCACTCTCTCGCCCTCCCCACTTTCTTCTAACATTTTTATTACCAACTATATAAACCTTTAATCCTTTCTTAAAGCCTGAATTTTGACCTTAATGATATCTTGTGGGAATGGCTGCTGCAAGTGGATTATACATTGTATATGGTCTTTTTATGTGTTTTGTATTTATTGCTTACAACACTCAAAGCAATTAAAGATCTTGAAAGCTGCCTACTTTAATACTGTTTTACATCATATTTATTCCTCAGAAACAGAGAAGCAGTTTAATTCTTTTTGTTTGTTGATATTCTACCAGCAATTTGTGTTTCAGAAACTGTGCATCTGTTAAGCAACAACATCAGTCATACACACTGTTGAATTACATACATCTTCCTATCAGGACTATTTTATATTTGCCTCATCAGGAATATTCTCTTCTATTCATGTCATCAAATTTTTGTTCCTGTAAAATCACTACTCTTGAATGACTTAGATGTCACAAAAAAACCATCGATGACCCAAATAATTGAAATTTCATGCTTCACTAATAATTCATTTCAATATTTTTAGACTGTTAGCATTTGAAACTTTAAGACATTCGTCAAGTCCTGTTGGATAAATCTTTTGCAGAGAACATCTCCAGGTTTATCTCAGTCAACAATAATCCCATTTGGAATATTTTGTGGAGAGGAACATCTTCAAACCTCATATCAGCCAACAATAATCCTCTTGGGTCTGGAGCCCAGAATGTAGCAGGCTGTATCATTGCTGCCTCAGTTCCCAAAACCTCTCACAGGAAGTCAAAAAATCATTAATTTCTTCACACAAGACAAATAGTAGATTTTGAAGGCGCTGAATTGCCAGGACAGTACCCATTTTCCCTTTTATGATACATGTCTATACAAGATGCACAGAAGTTTCTGCTTCTTCCAGGTGTTTGTTGTCGGCTATATGAAATGACAAATACATGGATTTCATTTTACAGACATATGAAATCTTTGAGAAAGAAAAAGATAATAAAAGAGTCAAGAAAAATATCTAAACCCAAAATTAAAATATATGATAGGAGATTAACTGATACAAAACACAATCTTACATACTTCTTGCTTTAACTAGACAAAACTGCCACTGGGATCAAATTGTTTTAACATCAAATCACTGTAGTATTGGTCACATTTGGCTCATTCCACTTTTACTTCTTTCCAGAAAAAAAATGTATCTCTGCCTCAAGTTTTAGTGATGTGCTTTGGTTCTTGTGAAGCAAGATACAATGAATTCCCAAATGTTTTCAAGGAAAAAATTCTCACCTCACACAAGTTAAAGGGAGAAGATGGGAATCCAGACCTCTTTGCAATCAATGAATATTTTACCACTTACTACTGTATTTGAGCAGAGTAGAATAATATTACTTTGGAAAAGTGATTGATGATATTTGTACTTCTTTTCCTCATATAAAATATGTACATGCTTATTCCAGATGATCAAATAAAGGGTAAATTATCTTTCAAAATAAAGTTTCACTGCGAATAGCCAAAGGAAGTCAATCTGTAACTCTAGAGAAGAGCAAAGTGTAATTCTGTGCACCCTGAGAAAATACTAGAGTCAACGTGATTCAGAAGGTTAACAGGGAATAATATGTAATGATGTCTGCCCAAAATTATCACTATTACCTATGAGTGGAATTCAGTTCTTTGCTTTGTGCTAGCACTTTTTACAATGATGACTTTCTTGCTAACATAACAGAAAACCTATATCTTTTCAAGTACAGCAGGCCATGGCTGAAGTTCAGAGTAATTCATGCACAGATATTTTTGAAAGAAAACTTTTCATCATTGAACACAGTACATATTCAGAAAAGGTAGGTAAGTTTTCAGGTTTGAAGCCACCTCGGCAATCAAAAAGAGAACATTTACCCTCTGTGCAGTTCTGAACAACTAGGAAGTGGTTTATTTCAGATATAATCCACTGTTGAAAGGATGGCACTACTATTGATGGGTGCCTTTATACTTTATGCTAAATGTCATCCTGAAACCATGATCATGAGCAGATTTGCTAGCCATACAAGTTGTAAGCCTGCAGAAATAACCCTTGCTCTTTCCAAGCCATCCAGATCTTCTAGACTAATGTAGAGCCAACTAGTTCTGGATCACTCGTCTGATTATATGGTGTAATCTTACATATTTAATATTGACATCAAAGATTAGACCTCTATTTCTCAAAGGCAGACCTCTTTGCCGTTACCAGCTGTCCTGTTAAAAGATCTTGGCAAAAGCCACATCTAGCAGCCTTGAGCTAGGAAGATACTCTGATAAGACTTTTAAGGAGGAAACTATCTGGTATGAAATTAAAAGATTCATTAGATTCAGAAAGTATAGGTTACTTTCTTGTCTCAGCCACAGAAACAGTGTATAACCACAGGCAGGTAGCATCCTCCCATACGTTGCTAGTTGTTAATGGTTTTGTTTCTTATAGAGTAAGTGAAAACATGTAGCCAAATTCCTGTCTTCCTCATTTCTGCTCACACAAAACTATTTCTTAAGTAAAATATGTGTTTCTATTAAGGAAGAATTATGTAAAAGTTGTTCAAGTATTCATTTTTAATTGCTAACGCAGCTGACTTTCTGAAGGTAAAATGTGGCATTTTTATCTCTAAGTATTTATACTTTCAGAATGTGAGATCCATGGGAGCTGCATGTGACCTGTGTTAGCTGACACAATTTAGAAAACTGATGTACTGTAATTATAAATATCTGATTTGTCACTCAGAATGAACCTTTCAGTGTTCTACAATAGGTGTTTAGTCTAGGATTGTGGTCTTCATAACATCTGGAAAATTATTCTATAAAAATAACTAATAAAATTTGGTTTTGTCTTAGAAATAGTTTGTTCTGTGTTTCTTATTCTTCAAGGTGGCTGAGTAGTGCAAGCAGTCCTGATCAGTTTTATACTTACCAGGAATAAACAGAAAAGGCCTAGGATACTCCTTTCGGATCGTAAATGTGAAAAATAAAGTTGTTTAGTTGTAATAAAAGTTCAACTGTGAGAAAAAAAAATGGCAAACAGCACAGGGATTATGTTGTATACAGATATTCACTGATGCAGGGAGAAGAATGAGTCTTCCAACACAGTGTGCTGCTTCATTGGCTACAGAGTCATTTTCACATTCTCCTTGGCTCAATGAATATTTAAATATTTTTTAGAAAGTGTAAGAGTCTCAATGGAAGTGACACATCTCAGTAAGTGCAAAGGCTTATATCTCAGTCTGCTGATATTCTGACCTACTTGAGCATTTAGGAAGCAGCAATATCTTTGTCTTTGTATAGGCATAGCTTAGATTTCTAGCTCCAGTAAAAAGATATGACTGTGAGTACTAACTGGCAGAAGGTACCTTAGTGGTTGAGCAAGTGAGGCAAAACACTGTCCTTTTTGTTGGCATTTTGTGCTATGGGACTTATCCCTGTGATTTCCTGGCTTCTAGAAATCTTTTTTTCCATTTTTTTTTTTCCAATTTAGTCACTCCATGCATTATATGGGGATCCTGAGGGCTCGCCTCAGAAGTGTGAATACCCTGACAAGGCAGGGCATGTGAGAAGTAGGAGGTGAAGGTCCTCTATATTCTAGTTTGAAGAACACAGATGTTACAGGAGAGAATGTCCTTCTGAGGGTGAAATGTCCTTCCTCAAGGGCATAATGCACACCTAAGCACATGATAAAATTGCCATCTGAAGAAAAAAAATGTAAACACTGTGAGAAATAGTGACACAGATGCTCATCAGAACTGAATGCAATTAAAGACCTGCTCACAATATTGTGTGCATTTTTAATGAATCAATTATAAACAGTAGGGCCTACTCTTCTCTCAAGGCACAGATGCAATTCCTGTTAATTCTAAATGATTTTTCAAATCTTAACTCTTCTACGTATCTAAAGCAAAGCAAAGATAATGTGAGAAAAACAAATTAAGTAGGACTCTTACAGGTGATGCACTTCTTTCCCTTTTCTGTTGCTTTGATTCAGAAAAGTGCTGAGTATCTTCTGTCTTACTGGACTTGAATTGTATTTAACAGCAATGGAAATTCATTGTAGTCAGGAAAGATACCTAGTGTAGACTACATGTGTCATATTATGTATGAGCTTGCTTTTTCCATTATTGCTGCAGTTGTGTCTCCATAACGGCTTGCAATAGATGAGACCAAGTGGTGGATATTGAAAAGGGGTTAGACTAATATTTTTCAGTTAGGACCTAACTAAACAGTCATAGTGAATATTCAAGATGAATTGAGCAGATTTTTGCTCTTCTTTGAGGACATACTTATTTGCTAGTTTCAGCTGATGTAGCAATTTATGCTTGTACAAAAGGAGGACAAATTTAAGTTATAAGTTATTTCCATAGTAAGCTATTTCACGGTTCTTCTACATGTCTGGAAGTATCATCAGACTGTAAGTAGGTGGACATTCAGATCATCTGTTATCTGGAACCTAGACGTGTGACATATGTTCTTCTCTAGAAATGCTATTTAAAGATTGTGGGGCTCTTTCTTGCATCTTCTCCTGGGTGATTGTCATACTACGGTTGCTGACTGTATAGATAACTGAGTATTTTTAATAAAGAGGAGAATTTTTCTTACACAGATGCTTTTGGTCACCTACAAATATAAGACCTGATATACTGGACAACCTTTCATCAGGATTTTTGAGAGTTAAATCTTCCCTGCACAAATGTGCACAAATAGGACTTCATAAGAAGGAGTGTGGTTGAACCAGATAGCAATTCAATATTAAATAAATATTCATAGATATTGTTTTCAGTATTCAACCAGCTCTAGTAATCTTACGTAAACCAGTTTCCCTGTCAACGTTATCTGCTGCACTGTTACGTAATCATCATGCTGAATATGCTGCTTGATCTATCTCACTGCACATAACACAGAACTTACTGGGTCAAGAGTTGTACTTGGTGCTCCCATATCACAATGAACCACGAAGAAGATGCAAGACGTTTTGTAATACCTTGCAATCTTTCCAGAAAACCACAATAACTGATAATAGCTGTCTGATGTGAATTTATTTATTTATGAAAGCGTGTGTTAAAGACAGCTGAAGAAATGTCATGAAAATATTCTCTCGTTAGGCCCTGTTTATGCTTCCGTATTTCATTAAATGCTATCTTGCCGTCTGTTTAAGCATATGCTTAAATACCTTTCTGACTACATGTACTTCGCTGAATGGAGGTCTAAATGCATGCCTATTATAGTTCTGATAATCTGTCTAATTACGTATTTTGGATAAATTAGACTGTAGGTCTTCAAACAGTGGCCACTAAATTTTCTTGGAAAACGGTCCTTGCGTCAGCATGGATACAACTGGGTCAAGACAGAACTTGTCTTGAGAAAGGATGTGATGGTAGCTAAAGTGCAATAATAACTTGGAAGATGTTATAATGGATTAAAAGGGTTATGTTTTGTTACTCTTACAGAAAAACAATTCTGAAGATTTTGGCATAGCTTATCCATGAAGCACTGCAGAGAATCAAAGATGATGTTCTTCCTGCCTGAGGGACAGGCAGGGTATTGCAGGTATTCATGGTTATCAAGGAAGATGGTAACAAGTAATGTTTCATGGAAGGGAGGAGTCAGAGAATTGTTTCAGCTGTGTTGAGATAGACATCTGTGAGCAAAAATTATGATTACAGTCTGGAGAGATTTTTGGACAGAAAAGACAAGACTGGGACATTTTTGAGTAATTCATATAGAAACAGAAGATAAATTTGTGTCAACAAGTGACACAAATCTAGACTGGAAAACAACAGACCATGTGGTGGTTTGGCCCTGACCAACAGTTAAACTTCCACCCTGCCTTTTGCTCACTCCTCTATCCCAGGAGATGGGAAGAAAAAAAAAAATCAAAGGAAAGCAAAAAGACTGGTGAGTTGAAACAATGACAGTTTAATAAGAAAAGCAAAAGCTATGTGTACAAGTGAAGCAAAATAAGGAATTCATTCACTAGTTGCCATCAGCAGGCAGACGTCCAGCTGCTTCCTGGGAGCCAGGGCTGCTTCGGAAGAGAAACACCATAACCATGAATGTCCTTCCCTTCCTCCTTCTTCCCTCCAGCTTTTACTGCTGAGCACAGCGTCATGTGGCATAGGACATCCCTTGGGTCAGTTGGGGTCAACTGTCCTGGATGTGTCCCCTCCCAACTGGTCCACGCCCACCTTATTTGCTTTGGTGGGGCGGTGGTGGTGAAGGGAGAAACAGAATGCATTGCCACTGTGCCAGCACTGCTCAGCAGTACGGTGGTGTGTTATCATCAACCGTGTTTTAGCCATAAATGCAGAGCACAGCACCATACAGGCTACTACGAAAAAAGTAGACTTCACAACTTCATCCTGGCAAGACCCAGCACAGGCAGAAAGGAGATGATGACCATTAATGCTTTCCAGCAGAATCAAAGAAAAAGCCAGAGGAGAGTACATAGCAGCTGGGGTAAAATATCCTGCAGCTGTAAAGACAAGGGAATAGGAAGAATTAGGAAAGGGCAAAGAATGGGAACTAGATGGAGGCCAAGACTACTGCAATGAATATGCAGGCATTTAACCAGAAGGGTTTATGCAGGTAGTTTTAGTTAAGTCCAATTTAAAGAAGCCAGAAAATCTAAGACAAAATTGACTTAGGTGGAAATTGTAAAGGATGTGTTCAACTATTTTAGTAATAAGGGGAAAAGGCAAATGGGGCCACATACATGGGTGGGTTCATTGTTTCTAAACTTAAGAAAACCAAGGAGAGGCACAGAGAGGGAGAGACATACACAGGCAAACCTTAAAACATGGAGTCAGTTTTTAACTATATTTGCACACTAGTATTTCCTACCAGCCTGAGAGGGAGCTATAGACCCTAAATGTTCAGTTCATAAACTTATATTGGAACAAACATGCAAAATAACTTTTTTTCTTACAATGATATCAGACCTCAAATTCTCAATGTTTAATTTTCCTGTTCTGAACTATAATTTCCTTAACGTTGCTCACATGGTCCTTTTTTGTCTTGTATGCGTTGTTACTGAGTTTAGATAAAAATCTGTTTATCTATTTTCTTTAACTGCTCAAAGCACTGAAGTTTGATAGAACACGTTACTTACATTCTCTTTCGCAATAATCTCCATTATCTACTTTCTATTTAATTTTAGCAAATTTAAACCAATTTAAGAAGAGAGTTTCCTTCAGTCTTTTAAATCTCAAATAGCCATCACAAATACATGATGAGTATAAAGTCTGCATTGGCTTCATGGGACATTCAACCAAAACCTTAATTCCTTTACTGTGGTATGTGATTTCTGCTAAACGTTTATATGTGTACTAAACTTTAAAGCATTTTATAATAAAAGAGTTTTGTGATATATGACTACTGGTTAAGGGAATACTGTCAAGATGAACGTAAAATACTAGGATTCAAGCCTTTGTATATTATACCAATAGATTTTTTGAAATATAATGTTTTTGTTAATTTTGAAAGGACATGCCTGCAAACAAGTTTATGTTTTTCATGCTGCATTCACACAAGGAACCCTTATTTGTCCGAGCCCTTACATCTAAGTTGCAAGCAGGTACACATCCAACAAAAGGTGGAACTACTGAAATATTTCAGGATTGAGTATGAGCTGTGTAAGATTGTTATCTCTTCTAAAGTTCTCTATATATTCATAAAGCTCACATTAGAACCTAGACTAATTGGATTTTTCCCCCTTTTCAATAATCTTTAAAAAGTCAGGACAAATTCTGATTTCAGGCTACTCCAATTTACTACATTTATAATCTAGTGGGTTCAATGAGAAAGGGGATTTGATTCTTGTGATTTATGGTAGTATAGACCATACAGGAGAAAACTAGGTCTCTGGAATCATTAAATTAAAACTGATTTCAGCTGCTTGTAGAATCATTTTATATGCCCTTACGGGGAGCAGCAGAACTGGGATCTTTCCTGATCAGGAGACACATGTGTGTAGGTGCTTACAGCATTTACAAACTAGAGCTTTCCAATGGATAGTTGTCTCTCAATAAAATCTGCTTAAAATATTGATTAATTATTGTTGAGTAAGCTAAGGTGGAATGGAGATTGGACAGTGACGATAAATAGGAAAATAATATAATAAACAATATTATTTAGTAGATCTTCTGAACAAATGAGGACATTTAAAATAAAAGTATTTCCCAGACAGAGGAATGAGTTTTATTGATAGAAAATATAAATAGCAAATCAGAGTCAAATGTTTTCATTACTGGGGATGAGCGCAGTGGGGACATATGCCATAAATGATCTCCACCTGCAGAGCCAGCTTGAACAGTCTATCACAGTGATATACTTACATGTATAATTACAAATGTGGAACTAAAATGCATTGAAAACATTGTACAGACTGACCCAATTTTTATAATGGATCAGAATATAAAATTATGGCATGCTGATAAGAAACATTAAAATCTGGAAACTGGAATGTATTTATATGTGGATGAAATAGTCATTGGATATAATTCAAATCTAGACTCTCTCTTATAGTTTCCTGCCTAACAGCATTCTACCTCATATAATCTTTGTGAGATTTTTGAGTATTGTAATATATATAAGTGTATGTGTTTATGAATATGTGCATTTCAAGATGCATGTGGTCTTCTTGGCACATAGGTAGAAAAATACTGAAATTGATTCACTAGAAGTTAACCTTACATAGTGACACTTATGTTTGATGAGTCTACTTTGTTGAAGATATTCACCATTTGTTCAAGGAGAACGGATGCTGTACCTCTACTGCATTGCTTTGAAAATTCTTTTCAATTTCGTTCATACAAGCTGAATAAAATTCCAGGCAAGGTTTTTAAAGATGGTTTCATATGGAGATAAAGGTTTCAGTTTGCTTAGATCCTAGCCTAGACTCCAAAAAGGACACTTCCATGTTTTTACCTTGATCTGAAGCATACTGTGTGCTTTAATACTTAAAAATGTAGCATACAACACATCAAACAGTGCAAAGAATTCTGTAAGCAGCACCAGGGGGTACAACAAGAGATAAACCATTAAAAACCTGAGAACTTCCAATACATAAAATTGATAACGTTGCACTGTATATATGCTTCATGTTTCTACGTGACCATGGGCGATGACTTCTCATATACACTGTGTAGCTCAAGGCAAACTAAATCTCCATCAGAAACACTGAGTAACACTGCAACATTTTAAAATACTAATTAGGACTTATGTGTAGGTCTTTAAGAGCCAATATAATCATAAGGTGTCTTGCATTTTCTGTCACTAGCCTGATCAGTCTTATATCCTTCATAGGAAAGTGCATTAACTAAACCAGGAGGAGACCATCTTGCATAAACTATCATGGTTAGAGCACCTCCAAACAAAATAAAATATGACAGCTGGATACTGTTCAGTCCAATGAAAGAATTAAACTAATTCTACCACTCTTTGGATGAGTATCCTACACATAAGGTAATAATTTCCAGCAGACTCTTCTCCATCAGCGATATAATGGATGATGTCCTGACTGCTATTGTGCATTCTGTGAATGTATGCTAGTATTCCACAGAGCAACAGACTTGCACACTCTCAGGGTGTCCTGATTTTCACAGGTGTTCAGCAGTTCTGAAATATGTCTCTACATTTGTGTTTAGCTAAGACTGAGACTTTCAACTCTGAGCAATTGTTCATTTCCAAAACGTAACCAAGGACTTCTGACATGTATACAATTTTATAGAAATACACAAGCATTGCACATTTAAATAGGTGTTTGATCTTTACTAAGCTTCCAGAATGTAGCTTGTCAACAAGTTCATCCTCCCATATATCTTGTGTGGTAGGTTTCTTAGCTAGTAAATATAACTTTTATCCTCTCTTGTAAGTAGGAAAACTGACAGGAGAAAATGAAGTCATTGTTGTCTTTATATTTGGGGATGCCCTGACAACAGAAAGCATCCTAGGTTTATGTAAGAATATTGAATGCACAGTTTATGAAACAATAAGCCTACCTGAAAATTGTCAAGAGCTACCCACTTTCAATCATTCCTTCTTTCTTAAGTATGCACAAATGACAGAAAAAAAACATCCTTCCTACACAGTATTAAAGGGCAATATGGTACTAAAAAAATATATGACAAAATTTATTCAATTTTGTAATTTTTGCCTTAACCAGTATAGTTCCTGAAGGACAGGATAATTATACCCATAAGACTCACAGAGAATAGCAGTGCTGGAAATGTTCTGTAGTAGAATCAAATCAATAACTCTGAGACTACTTCGAGCTCATTTTAAACATTACTCTCTGCTCTCCCTAGATTTGGGCTATTGATTGTAAAAATTGCTGCCAAGCCCTCCTTTCTGCATAATTACATCCTGTACTTGTTTTTGTTATTTGTCTTTTTTTATAATGGCACTGAAAAATATGACACTTGGATGAATATGTTATTGAATATGAAAAGCCTTAAGTTTGATGCTGGGCTTTCCCATATTTCCAGGTAATCCTTGTTTTCATAAACATAAATGTATTTTGGAAAGCTATATGCGATATCATGAATTAACTGTAGTCTTTTCAAATAACAGCAGGTGAGGTACAGATACCTTTGGATAACTGAAAAACTTAATACACTGTCATGGTTTAAGCCCAGCTGGCAACTATATACCACGCAGCCTCTTGCTCACTCCTCCTCCCCACACGCCTGGTGGGATGGAGAGGTGAATTGGAAAAAGGTAAAAACTGTGGGTTGAGATAAAAACAGTTTAATA
>NW_009613327.1:0-12430 GCF_000690535.1 Cariama cristata
ACACACACACAAGCTAAAAAAAAAAATGATAGAGTGCACTACCAAACATCTCTTTAAAGGCTCTAGTTTTTGTTATCTTTGGCTAGTACTGTATCAAATAGAGAATGGATTAAAAAGTGAATGGTGTTGCATTATTTTCTGTGTGGCAGGGAAGTCTGGAATAATGCTTTTCTTTTTCATTAGAATACAGAACTGAAACGGGTATTAGCCAGCCCTTACTTTCACTGCCCAATGAGTCAGCTAAGTTACAAGGCATTGTCTCAGAAGAAGGTTGAAATACCTCAAATAATGGAACATTCTAAAATTTTGGGGAATTAAACCCTATTTAAGCTTAAATCACACATATCCCCCAAAATAGAGTGTGCTCAGGATTAATGCTAAGAAAACACTCTGTCCTTTTTTGGGGGGAGGTATAGAGGGGTGGGATGAAGGGGGCAGGAATATGTTTAATTCTTACCCAGATAGCATGAAGAAACCACTGTCTCTTGGGGAAGGGGAATGAGGGGAAGTGGGAGGGAAAGGGAAGGGGGAAGAAAAAAAACGACAAAAACACACAAACAAAAACAAGCTTGTTTTGCAGTATTAGTGAATCACTGAATATCTTATGTATGAATATCCTAAGTTATAAGTTAGTTTTAGTGGGTTTTTAAAAAGTTTCCTGGGTTTTTTTTGTTGTTGTTGGTTTTGGTTTTTTTGGTTGTTGTTTTTTTTTTTTTTTTTTAATAACTACATAAGTGCTTCTGTTGCTGGGTGAGAATACTACTTTATATACAGTTCGGGTTTTGGTTCTTTTTTCCTATTTGCTGGTTTAATTGATGTATTACACCAAAAATGCATTTTATGTTCATAAATTTTAGGTTCACTTAGAATATATTATTTAATAAGTTAAAATTCTTTTGGCACACTATGAGACAAAAAAAAAACTCCTTTAAAAAAAAAACTACCTTATATTAGATGTTTAATGTTCTTTGTCTATGCTTTTTTATTATTTTAAATATACACTATATACAGTATGGTGTAAAAGAGTGCCCTGTGTAAATAGACCTATTTTGCATTCCTTTCAGGAGTGGTTATTGATTCCTGATTGCAGATATCTATTATTACTTGGGTATCTGTGCTTGCAATCTTATTGAATGTATCATGAAGAATGAAAAAAATCAAACCTTATTTTTGTACAGTTTTGAAGTTTTTACTTGGAACTGACCCACCTCCCCTTCCCAGTGGAGAGCTGTACAGTGTGTAAATCTGCCTTTACCTTGGATTGGTACAGTATTTTTGCATCTGTGGGACCTACTTTTTTTGTTCTAGTAGTTTGAACTATATATAAACTGTACAATCTGTAAAGTTTTTATAGAATAAATATTCAGCTGTGAAAACTGGTTAAATAAAACTAATATTTCTTAACACATTTTAAACATGGTTCTCATAGTTATCTTTTTCAAAGACATTTCAGTTGCTGAAACAAATCTTGCAAATTAAAGACTTCAATATTTATGTTTTATTTTGTTAAATTTACATAAGCTCTTAACAATTTCCTTCAAATGAGAAGTTGAAAATTAATTTATTGTTGTAAACTATGTAGAAGTTTTCTCTTAGAGGAGGTAGATGGGGGAAGATGACACATAGGAAGTTATTTTGTTACAGTTCTAAAAGAACATTCAGTAAATGTTTCTTTGCAATCTCTTAAAATGGGTCATTTTTGCCACAGCATTGTAGGGAAGTGAGAATTCCGTAGTTGAATTTGATTTCATTGAAAGGGAGAAGGAAAGATATTTTATGTACAGTTCTGTAAGGTTAAACCTTTTGGAGTGGAACTCCAATTTATAAGAAGCATTTGGGCATAGATTGCACCTATTTCAGCTGGAGGATTATTTATGCTTTCCTTAAACATGAAAGAACTTCACTGTAATAGAGGACTGGATCTAGTGATATTTAGAAGAATTAAATCAGTTGAAGGTACAGGCACTTCAACTGGAAAAATAATTCTACTTGCTTCATTTTTTGTGTTCTATCAGTCAGGCTGTTAATGCTGCCTACAATTTGCATATTAAGATGTGAATAAGTTGGTGACCACATAAATTCCTGTCTTTTGACTGGAAGGAGTCCTTAGTTCAGACCAATTCATATACACTGTCAGTGTCACTGTGCAATGCCCTACCTTTATATTAAAAGCAGTAACTAACTTTTTACACTGTTAACAAATTACGCTCTCATTCATAAAGACTGTACACATTTTATCTGCATATTGGACTTTCTTTAGGAAACTACTGTCCAGTTCTTTTCAGTATAGGGCAGTATAGACGGTTAAGACTAAACTAGTCTTTGCAAAACCGTAATAGAACAAAGACAGAAAAATTAGAGACTTCTAATGGCAAGCAAGAAGGCCCAAGAGATGATAAAAACTGACCTAAGACATTTTAAAATGAGTGTTTTCAAGGCTTTTCTTCACAGAAGACACAGGTCTTTGATACCTCTATTGTTCTACATAAATTTGCAGTACTGGATACAGTACAGGATAAACTAACCTGAGGCATCAGATTTAGCCTCTGATGAGTCAATGCAGCTGTACCCACAAAGGTTTGGGCCCAAGGAGAAGCATTGGGAGGCTGCTGAAGCCAGAATTACTTCTAAAGCACCTGGTTTGGAGTCACAGCCTCACAGAAGGAGTGGTCTTTCAAAATGGTTTTTTTTTTTTACATTGATTCTAGTACTGATGTGTGAACAACTAACTTGTACCCAGAGAGTTTTGGAGCATGATGAATTGTTGGACCCAGGTGCAATGTAGGAACATAGAGATGGTATCTTTCTGAGTGATGCTCGAGAAAACTTCTGTATGGCTTTGTGTTTTTTTATTTTAAACAAGGAAGAAGTTTTCCTCAGTTTTTCCCTCCTTCAGGCATGAAGGCAAATCACACCACCTGTTTGTTTGAGTGTCAGAAGTCTAGTCAGTGGCTAGCAGAATTAGGAATAATGGTATTGGAATGTAAAATTCAGCTAGCCTCAGCCTTACTCAGCCTTGACACCCCCCCCCAAGTCTCCTGTGAAGACTGACTGCTGCCTTGGTTGCATCACTATACTACACAACCTGCTTAATTCCTTAGGGAGCATAGAGACACACTGTAAGGCTTGCTGCCAAAACTTGGAAGTAGCACAAGAGCCTTGATAATGCAGTGTTGGAATCTCTGTAGGACATTCTAGTTCTCTTCCTGAAACAGGTAAGATCTCAGGCAACAAGCAAACAGCAAATTGACAAGCATTGGCAACTGGACTGCACTGAGGCCACAGAGGAGGCTTTCCCCACAAAAGTTCCATCACATTCAAGTTTATTTTTGGAAGCAAATACTGTCAGGAAACAGTACCAGAGAGCCATGGAGTGAATGTACTTGGAACTGTTTGAAAGCCACTTGTGTACACTTACCCATACCTTCTGCTGGTATGTTAGTTCAGGCAAAAATAGAAAGCAGAGCAAGGTTTTAGCTCTGGGTAAGCTAACCTACAACAAAAGGTATTTTGAGGTAATCTGAAGATCTGAACTCACCTATACGTCTTTTCCTTGTCAAACTTCCTAATTTGCATGAATCCAGGTCTTGAAGCAGTTTCCTTCAGTGAGTCCTTCACTGGATTGCTGACATTGCTAAAAGACACTTCGCTGTGCTTCAGAAGCTGCACCATTATCATTCTGAAAACAGGGTTCAGGGGAATTAAATAATCTTTTTAGGTGAGACTCATTTCTTGAAGTCAGGCATACTTGAAAAGAAAAACACATAATGCTGAGCTATAAAACTGCTTAACTTTACAATGATATATTTCATACTTTACCCAAACAGTGGATAAAATAGGACTGCAAGCATCTAAGGAATGAGGCAGCAAACAGAACATCTCTGGCCAAGTGGATAGGACAGACTTTCTTCAATAAATGGAGCCTATGCTCTACCTAGTTTGTCGGTGGAAACTGAGGCACTTCACATTCATCTGGGACACGACAAGGCTGCTTCTGAAGGGAGTAGGAGGGAGGAGATACCTCAACTCAGTTAGGGTTTGCCATATGATTTTCCATCTGCCAGATTGCCAGCAGCTGTCAACACACAGGCTGTCTTTACAGAGCTGTAGCAGAGGTTGAGTTGGCAACCTTAAGTCATGCAGCATGGGAGCTCAGTTATACTGAAGATGGCACACAGGTGAATTTTCCTTTCCAAGGGACAAGCATCCCATATAGCACAAGATCACCATGGTCCTGTTCTGTACAGCCCCTCAGATTTTTCTTGAAAATCTTCACTCACAGGTCTCTGCATTATTTTTTTTCTTACTCGTGAGGGACATGACTGGCAGATTGAGTCATGCACCAGACTTAATAACAAACAAAACTCAAATATAATTACCTTGTGAGGTACTCAAAGGACGAAGAGTGGTTTGATGTGCAAAGATTTTGAAGTGCAATACAAAATGACAAGATGGTGATGGAGTTCTTATGGTCCTCCTCGTCCCTCCTGCACAGGGAAAAATACAACAAATAAGGGGAATTAGAAACCACCAAGAAAGAGCAGGCAAGAAGTCAAAGGAGCTGCAGGAGGAAATAAAGGAATGGCAGTTATTCTCCCTTAAGTCCTCATTCTTATCACCCTCAATGCTGGAAGAAATACAATTGACAAGAACGCCAGGTGGACATAAACCTGTTCTATACAGCAGTGTGGAGCACATTATCAGTACCTATGCCTAAACTCATGCAGACTACAAGCCTCACATTCACATGCCCTGGTTCTCATAGGGGACTTCAACCACCCTGATATCTCCTGGCAGGACAACAGAGGGAAGAGAAGGCTCAGGGGGAATCTCATCAATGTACATAAATACCTGGAGTGAAAGCACAAAGAGGATGGAGCCAGATCCTTCTCAGTGGTACTCAGAGACAGGACCAGAGGCCACGGGCACAAACTGAAACCCAAGAGGTTCCCTCTGAACATCAGGAAACACTTTCTTACTGTGAGGGTGACTAAGTACTCGCACAGGTTGCTCAGGGAGGCTGTAGAGTCTCCATCCTTGGAGATACTGAAAAAAAAACAAAACCAAACCAAACCAAACCACACTTCTGAACATGGTCCTGGACAACCAGCTCTAGGCAGCCCTGCTTGAGCAGGGATGTCTGGAACCAGATGACCTCAGAGATCCCTTCCAACCACTACCTTTATGTGAAAAAACCCTTGCATTCATTTTCCAACTGTCCAGTCATCATCCACCAAACAACCCCTATGGCTAGAACTGTAGGCTCATCAGGCTCTGCAACACTACATGTTTCAGTCTGAGAACCCAACATCTTCTGCTGGATGATACCAAATCATCCAGAGACAAGTATAGATCAACTCGTGTCTTTCAGGTGAGATAGGTATCATCCTTTACCCTGTCTGTTAAAAAGCATAAAAAGTTATTTGTTCAAAGAAAAAGAATTTATTTATTTCTTTGAGAACAAACAGGATTGCAATACTTAACCAAAACAAATACTTGCCTCTTACAGTACCTGAAACATTGCTTTGGTCTCAGCAGCTCCTTGAAATTTCGCATTTTTTCCAAGATCTGCCTCAATCAAGCTGAACAGTAATCCAGCCACAGGTAGTCATACTGACCTGTAACCACATGGGCTACTCAAGATGACAGCATATAGTGTGAGCCTTTAGGTCCAATGCAACAAACACATCTTTACTATGTCCTCCGGATATAACTTAATAAGCGCACACTATAGAGCAACTACATAACTCTGCAGGGTGAGAAGTCAACTCGTAATGCTGTAATAAACCAGTATTTCCTAGCTGCTGCTTTCCAAGACTCATTCATTATAACCCTTTACTTCCATCTCCAGAAAAACTTTCTGATTGCTAGACAAAACCTATAATATAAACAATCTTCAGAGTCCTGCTTATCTTCCCTAAATTCACTGTATCATCTGTTTCAGTAGGAAAAGGCACTCATTGAGGGCACCCTCAAATCACCCCAATCATGTGCTGGGTAAACTGGCTGTTACCAGTAGCAGCTTCTGTGAAACGCAGATGCTGCTCCTTACAAATATAATGTTTTTGGAATTCACTGAGCTTGTCAAGTTGGACTGGGATCTTTAATCAAACAGTATTATTAAAAAACCAAAACAAACCTAAAACCACCTGCTAAGCCAGGAATAACTGACACACACTTCTACAGAAATCATGCTTGCACTACATGATGTAAAGTAAACATGACAAAATAACATAGTTTTCTTTCCATGTTCAAATGTCAAAAGACAGGCACATCCCCATATTTCTTACCTTTCTCCTCTCTACCACACCTGCCCCTCCACCCCCCAACTCTGGCTTTATGCTCAGAAGGAGTGGTGGGGATTTAAGCTGGAAACCTGATAAACCCTGAATGTATGTGCTGGAAGAATTATTTTGGATGCTAAATAACAGTTAACAAAATTAAAAATGCAAAGCTGGGACTTTTTAAACTGGATGACCTCTTGAATCAAGGGGATCAAAATAAGAAAGGAAAGGGAAGCTACCCTGTCCACTAGAAGTTTTTCTGCTTGCTTCTTGGTAGGCTTCTCAAGACCAATCATGCCGAAATAGGAGTCTGCAAATTTAACTTTGTGATCTCAAGAGCTGAGCTCTAACATCCACAGAAGTATTGCTGAAGTCAGTATTATATTGTGTCTAGGAATAATTGAAGTCACACTTCCATCTTTGAATGTTTCTGAAGGAATTACATGTTCATTCATGCTGACAGAAAATTGTATTCTGGACAGAAATGAAACAAGTCCATGCATCTAAGGGAAGAGAAAGAAAAAAAGTCAGGTCTTGACATCAATTTTCTTGAAGCAAAACAAACCACAACAGCCAGCCTGATGGAGGAACCAGGGGCAACAACTCCACAATCTTTTGGACAATCTATTTCGGCTCGTGACAACAGATTTATTTTCCCCTAGAATCATAAGCACCTAAAGTTATTGATATTAGTCTGTGGGGCAGCACATTTATTTCTAATCCCTTCAGCAGAAGATCTTTGCAAATTGTAGTCTTAATGATGCAAAGCGGAAAATTAGGAGACCTTACATAACCCAGCTCTGAAGTAGAATAAACAAAAAAATAATTCAGATCCCCGATGCTTCTGAAAGGTCCTGGCATAAGAAGATGGGCTATTGCACTTAATCTTTAAAAAGATGCAGCCCCAAGATCTACAGTTCAGGTTCCCCTACAATGGATACACCCAGCGTCACTACCAACCATTCAGACGAGGGTGACCATAGTTTTTCATATTCACTCAATTCTTTTATATTCTGCTACAGATTTAGACATTGTGGCTCAGGAAATAGATTTTTCACAGACATTAAACAGTTTAAACATAATTGGTTGAAAACATAGTTTTCAATGAAAAAAAAAAAAGTGGTAAGCACACACTATTAATGAGATACCGCAAAACCTGAAAACATGTGAGGAGTTTCTGGCAATCTCTGGTTAGCCTACATTAAAATGCCCTTCAGTGCCCTCACTACACTTCGTAACAGGAGGATAGGTCTGCCCAGTGCTCATGTGGTAAGTTAATGCTTTGGGAGCAAAACTTGCTGAACAAGAGATGCGGCACATCTGCTTCTAGACAGTTCTCGACACAGAGGCATTAAAACTGCAATTTTGCCACTCAACCAGTTATCACTGATTCTCAGCACGTCACTTAAGATCTCTCTTTTTCAATTCCTCCTCTGGTAAATTGGTTTTGATTACTGAACTTTCAAAACCAAATAAGCAAGTAATACAGCAGTCAGTAACACTAATATATATAAAATAATTAATCAAATAAGCCATATAAAAATTGTCCAGAAGTTCCCGAGAGGTTGGTTGGCTGAAAATAAACATAATTTTGCCAGTGTCTAGAAAAAGACACACACAGAGTCCCTGACTTTACATTCAGAGACTTCAGAAATCCTCAGCAGTTTTGTACCTCAAGAAGTTGGTTTGAACGCAGGAAATTCCCTGATGGAAAATTTCTGGCCAGCAATCCACAATAACATGACACGCCATCACTATTTCTCCATCTCTCATGTTCCTACTGCTCCTCTAAGTTCATACTGATGAAGAGCAACTGTAACCTGAGCAGAGCTCCAGCACTAACAGCAAGGACCCATGGCACGGTTCCCCAGAAACGTGCTATCACTGAAGACACAGCAGCCCAGCAGTACAAGGCACAAGCAAGATAAGCGCTGGATTTTCTCTCTGAGACCACCACCTCATCACCAACTGAAACCACTTGCGTAGACAAAGGAGAATCAGAGCATCCGACCCAGAATCTACATGATGCTCATGAAAGAGAGGCACCGCTCCTCAGCAAGGATGACAGCTGAGACTAAGGACCTTTCACATCTGTTTTTCCTATCATGCACAACAGGAGCTCTGTTCGAAGAGCTGCACAAAGGTGTCCATGTGCCGTGCCTGGACTGCTGCCATACTTGACCCTGCAAATCACTGATGATAAAACAGCAGAGTACAACATTGCTAAGCTTACAGACTTGTCCAGTTTCCCCACCAGATCAATACACTATCACCACCTCGCAGGCTTTCTCATGAAGGAAGCTGCGATCCCAGCTCACACCAGCAACGTGAAACTGCACTTTTCAGCATGCTGTCCCTGATAACTAAAGCCATCTACATCTACGTCTAGCCAGCAGAGCACACTGGGAAGAGCTGGAAAGGAGTTACCGAGGAGCCTGACGGAAGCAGGGGCTTATTCCTCCTGGAGCTGAGAGGCCAGAGGCAACAGCACAATAAACTGCGTTACCCGAGGGCCTTCAAACCATGGGTACCTCACAGTACTTGCAGTCCAAAAGCTGCTGGGTAGCCAGCGCCTGGTGCCAGTTCTTTCTTTTTGATTCGTGTTTTGTGCAGGAGCATCAAAATACTTCAAAAGCGTCCACCAACCAACCACTGGCAACTGCCACAGAAACGATGTGGCCATAAATGAGGAATGATGCAAATGCCAAAGCCTCTCAGCCTTCAAATTAGACATATATTTAGAAATTCTGTGTTTAACCATAAAATAAAATAAAATAAAAAAAAAACCCAAAACCAAAACACCAATACCCTGAACACTGTGAGTCTCCTAGGAGTAAGACCTGGCTTTGTTGGTTGGGGGTAGCAAGGATTTGATCCTGAGGAGCAACACTCTTGCTTGTTGCTGCCTCTGGAAGGATTACATTTGTCAGAGAACCAGAGAGCCTCTGCGACTCTGCGTCTCTGTGGGAACCTCTAAGGGGAAACTTAGGGTCTCCTCAGAACTGACAGGAAAATTTAAGACTTCCTCGAAGAAGAAAAGCAGCAAGGCAGAAGAAATCTGAGGGAAGAAGAGGAACTATTCCTAACAATCATGATAATTGCAGTTTTGTAAGTTAGGCTGGCTAGGTGCCCAGAATGGGTAAACAACTCCAAACCAGTTTAACTGACAAGGATATTGCAGTTTGCATAGCCCTGGAGCAAAGCAAAATGACCTCCAACTGTTCAAAAATCTTAGTTACAGATTTCCCTCCATCCCTACTTTTTTCATTGTGTAAATTAATAAACCTATGCTCTAAAATAGTGTTGAAGTTTGATATTTCTGACAGTAACCATGAGGTTTAGACACATAGCTGTCAGTAAAAGCAAGTGGGAAATAAATGTTGCTTAGATCTAAATTTTTAAAATCCCGTCTTTAAAACATATTTATGATATATAAACAGCTGATTGTACGCACACAGTGCATAACATGCAGTATTCATGTGTATATTCTACATGGACAACCTGCCCAACAAGTTTACAAGGTTTTGCCCATCATAAGAGTTTTAACCACATTTTTTCAGTAACTTTTCTTTTTTTGACTATGTTTTACCAAGTCACTCAATTACCTTTGTATCAAGACAATTTTAAACTCAATTTTATCCCCCATCACACTGACCTAACATTGTTCCAGCAGAATTTCTGAATTCAACACTTGAAGATCAGAAGTGTTCAAACTACAAAACAGGGCCTGTTGGTGTGGCTTCAGGAGCTTCACTTTAAAGATGCTTGGTCCAAGATTATATATGATGTGGACACTTTCACAAGCAATTTTAGGAACTCTGGAGGTAGATATCAGGTATCGTCCTTGACATCTTCTGTTGTAAACAAAAAAATTAGTATTTTTTTAAACAGAAGATGGAACAGTACAATGATTTTGCAGTTATTTGATCTGCACAGGATTTTCCTGCCTAGAAAGAGTTAATCTGAATAGCAGTTTCCCTTCTTTAGCAGGAACTATGCATCCCCTGATCAAATCATATGAAAATACAAAATTGTAAAAAAAATGGCGTCCCTCAGGTCTACTGAAGGAAGGGGCAGGAGCCACACAAAACAGGAGCCTCTGAAAAGCTGTGCACTAGATCCTTCTGTCTTTTGGATCAGTACTGTATCCAGTCACACATTTAACACCCTTCATCCCTCTCTGCTGTGTTGCCTTTATCCAACAGCAACCTTGAAGCAGAACTTTGCCAACGCTCAGAATAGCTTTTGACGAGGACATGTAAAACCATTCACCATCTGAAGAGGTCAGCAATACCTGTAAAAGGAATAAAGGGGGGCTGGAGGAAGCCTGGCACCCTTCTAGCTTGACCTACCTGAAGCTGCTACTGTACAGCGTTAAAGATCTGAAGGCATTTAGGCTTCTAATCTCCCACTCACACGAAGTAGGCTATGAGCATTGTTGGCTACAATCTGCCCAAAATTATATCTACTACCTAATTTTAATAAATTTATCTTTCTTAATAACCATTTTGTGTCAGGAGAGAATAAGCAGTCCTTTGGGATCCAGTTCGTTTCTCTTTGGGCCTTTTTAATTTGCTAGTTTCTCAACCCTTTATGCCAGCTCCCCACATACTCGGAATCATATGAATCACAATTTTATCTAATCTACCTCTTTTCTAATAAAAAGAAAGCTCATTTCTCTCCTAGCATTATGTCAGTATTCCTCCAAAGTACCATGGAGTCGCATCCGATTCATACCAGAGTACAAAAACGGCTGGAGCACAGCAACCTTTTTGCTGCCTTCATTCAAACTCTTTATTCTCTGTTGCTGTTAGTTATCCATCTTTCCCACAAATCCGGCTTGATGCCTGCTAGCATGATGCACAGCACACTGGCTCCAGACTGCCTCTTTATGCTACTCTTGACACTTCTCTTTTCCCTATCCCCTACCATCTCAATGCTTTATTTATTCTTCTGACTTGTGCCAAACACTGAAGTAACAGTCAGAGTTTTCACTTTACTCACATCCCTAGGTCTTTCTTATTCTATAGCTGCTTTCTCCCTTTCCTCGTACACATTATCAGGTTTGAATAACTTGGTGTTTTTCATACCTGCCATGTATTTACATAATGGACAACTGTAGTTTATTCCCCGCTGCCACCAAAACCTGGCAGCTCACAATGCTCTCTCCTCCTGCATTTGCACATCATCTGGGATAATTTGGACCTCACAGTGACACATGGGTTAAGAAATATGAAGCTTATTTTGGCTCTGTTGTTGTGATTCTGACTCCTAGCAGCCAACCTGCCGCTTTCAAAACGTAATTTTTCAACAAACCCCACAGGTTTCATGGCTTTAATTTATCCCAAAAATACATGCAGATGAATAGGTTCCAGCCAGCTCTCACTTGCCATGAAGCCAACATGCTGATAGAGCTCCATCTTTGCTTTCAAAAAACTCATGACAGGCTAATTCATTTAATAGTCCAGACTTCTCTTTGGTTGGCTTCATTCCCTTCCCAGAAAGCTTCCCCTAGCTCTTCACAATATCTTGAAACTGGTTTCCACTATCTCAAACCCTACTGTTCTTGACAATCTGTCTCAGGATTTTCCATGTACCAGCCTTTTCCATCACCAAGGCAGGCTAGATGCTACTGGGAGGAAAGAATTAAAAATAAGGAGTGACAGATTCCTTTGGTAATTCCCCAGTACCTCCAAAACCTGGTAAACAGGACATTATTCTGCTGGCAATTACACCCTCAGAACAGCTACAGGGACACGATTCAACAGGTTCTGTGTCTAACCACAGTACCTTGGGGCAAGGACAAACTTTCTGAACCTTGTTTAAGAACAACCAACCAAGTTTAAAAGCATTAACTTGGGTGAAAAACTCTGCTGTGCATTTCTCTCTTCTCTAGCCTCCCTTTACTAGTAACAGCAAAATCTTTTGTGTAACTTTGCCACTTTCCTCCATGACTTTTTTTTAAAAGATTGGAAGCACTGCAAGGCAGAGGTGGTCTCTTTTTACACGTGTCATTTCACATCCACTGTAAGAACTGGTTAGAAATTCAGTGAAGTGCTTTAGAAGTTACACTGTTTCCCTCTAAATGTGCTGATAAACCACTGACAGTGAATCCTTCACTAAGAACATCCACAAAGTTCATGCAG
>NW_009613327.1:12458-15876 GCF_000690535.1 Cariama cristata
ATCAAGTTTACCCCCTCTGTAATAAAACTGACTGAAGTAATTTCAAACTATGGACACACTGAAACACTTGGGGGATTAAAAAAAAAAAAAAGCAGCACACTAAAGATCAGTGAAGTCCGGAGAAACTTGAGTCCACCAGAAGGCTGCTACTTATTTCTACTTCTAAATGGAAACAGGATTCTTTGAAAAATCTGACTCAATATGCCCCCCAGTCCGGGTCACACAGAACAGCTTAGAGCTGATGAGAGGACACTGCTCTAGTGGCCACCATCAGCAGATGATGCCATCTACAACAGTACTTACCTACAAGCCAGCATACTTGCAGGTAGTTTAACAAAAAAACGTAAATGACTTCCATAGGCATTTATCAACAGGGGTTTTTTTTCTTTCCATAGTTGCACAAGTGCAAGAAACCAAGAGGGTTTATTACAATGATGATCAGCTTCTTGATTTTTGCACCGATTCTGGTATTTGTAGACTTTCTCTTAGAATAGGGCAGTATCTCACCTTGTTTGAGTGTGAATGCAATAAATCTAAACATGCTCAGAAGTATTTGGCACAGTAAGCTATCTGCTCATTAGGAAGAAAAAAACCCATGTTTTTACCAAATTCAGGACACTATGGAAGAACCTGGGAGTTCTCTATTTGCACTGAAATCAACCATCTTAACATGTTCTGTCTTCTTCTGCCCACAAGGCTCTTCAAGGCTCTTACCAAGTTTAGAGAAAAACACATCAGAGCCTCAACTTAGCGATGTAGAAAAAGATACAGTATTTTAACACTATCTAAAAGACCCAAGGTAACACTTTTCATGTTCAGTCTCAGTCCAAGACCAATTCATAAATTCTAGTTTTCTTCTTTATTCACTTTGGCTTTTTTGTTTAAATAGAATTCAGAAGGAAGAAGGGGGGCTACCACAGCCATTTTAGAGCAGTAACCGTATGAGCTGGCACACTTCTTTTGAGAACCTGAGGTGCTTCTACCATGTCCTCACAATTTACAGGGACAAGCACCCATGACATTTTTGGACAAAACCTGGTTCATGAAGCAATTTCTATGCTACTGAAAAAGCCTCAGCCAAGCATCTGTCCTATGTTACCAGTGCAGTTTTCAACCCCTTGTTTCCAAATCACATTTTTGGGGTCTTTCAGAAAATGGCAGATATTCCTGAAATGACTGACCTCTAAGGGTAAAAAAAACCAAAAAAAACAAACAAACAAAAAAACCCCAAAACAACCAAGCACCATCTTGGAGGTGTATCAGTTCTGAGTTAAACAGTGAGTTCTCAGCGCTGAGGACTTTCTGTCCGGATGACAGTTGTCAGACTACTCTTCCAGAAGAGAGGCCAAAAACTCCGCAGTTGACATTCTCTGGAAGCAAATCCTGCTGCTTCATCTACACAGGCTGTGACAACTGCTGGCCAAGGGAAGGGTTGGGCTGGGCAAGCAGGACATGGAGCAGGCCCCCTGCCTGCAGCAAAGCCCATCTCCCTGGCTGATTTCTCAGTTTCAGTAGAGGGAATAATTTTAGAAACAGATGCCAGTAAATCCAGGAGCACTTGAACTTTCTGAACCAACCCATCAATGCATACTGGAGGAAGAAAAGAAAGAGCAAGCTGCTCCAGATGACAAAGTACCAAAGCACCAGTACCTGTCCTGGATGGGGCAGGCATGAAGACAGATATGTTCCTCGCAGCTCCCCTCCCTAGAGGTCATCAGCATATAATTTGCTTGATCAAGCCATGCATTGAAGAAGGACCAGGGAGAACAGCACCTGGATCTAAAGAAGTCTCATATTTAGTTGAAACTTAGGAGCAACTCCACTTTCAGCCCCCAGGGAGGAAAAGTCAGTGTAGATTGTCATGCCATTCAGAAAAGAAACAAATCTATAGAATAAAAATTGGTTTTTCCACTCAGTCTACCAATACCAGTGAAGAGTTAGGCATAGAGCATGTGTGCTTTCTTACACGCAAGCGCAATGGCTACACTCCAAGCTCCTGGTTCCATAGGAGCTATATAGAGAGGTTCCCACAGCCAACAATACCTTGAGGACTTGAAAGGAAGTTGCAGCAATTCTTCGGTGTTTAAAAGTGCATTCACTTCTCTTCAAGGGAAGGCAGAAAGGAAAGAGGTTCCCATGCAAAGCAAAATGGGCGAGGTTGGGCTGAAAGCCCTTTTGAAGCCACATCTTACATAGCTTCCTGAAACTGTGTTCAATCCCTGCTGAATCTTGCCCCTCTAAATCTTCATGCAAGGTATGGAGTTCACTCTCACTTAATTGGGCTTAATGTCTAAATGTTTTGAGCATTCCCTGGGGAATAGCAAAGGAAACCTGGCAGCAGGAAGTTGAGAAAAAGGAAAGAAAAAAAATTAAGTCTCTGACCCTTTGAGAAACCAGGGAATTAAACAAGCACCCTACCAATCCTGCAAAGTTTAAGGGACTTGTCAACAGGGATCAAAACCTGCCTCCTAAAACTCATGTATAATCCCCAAAACAAAGCTCTGGCCGCTTCCCACCAAATGCATCAATTTCTGCCTAGATCACACAGAACTGACATGCTTATAATGGCAGCCATAATTAATAGTGTTTCAACAAAACAATACATGGGAATTTAGCCATGTCTCTCTGCTCAACTGAAAGGCAAATCCTACAGCTAAAAATCTCAGCCTTCCTCTTGCGGAGAGCAGAACAATGAATCTTGCTGCAGAGTGACATATTCCAGGCAATTACAAGAGCTTCAGACCTCAAAGCCACACTCTGAGCATGACTGGAACATAAATAGATTAGCAACTGCTAAGGATTGCTCTCCTCCTCATTTGGAAAGCATGTTCCCACTTCACTTTTGTAGCCTTTAATGATGCACAACCATTCTTTTAACAAGAAAAGCCATTTCACATTTTTATAAATATCCCAAGTGCTTCACGTTACCCTTAGTTACCCTTCATCCCTCTGTTCTTCACAATGCTGCCGACTAAATGGAGTCATGTTTTCCAGCACATTACAGTCTTGCCTTAAGCTGAGTAAACCCCATACCTCTTCCTTCACCTGTATAACTCTCCATGCAGGTAGAGGAAAGATAGGACTTGTTTTGCCCTGAAGCCCCGGTCAAACCCACCCCTCTCTTATCAGCAGTGTTCAGAGGAAAACGGATGTGGCAAGACCTCGTTCTAGGTTCTGAAGTAAATTCTGTGAACACTGAATTACAACCTATATTATAATCTCTCAAAGTGTTTTACAAAGCAAGTAGTATCCCTAAGTCTGTTGCACTGAATGAGAAAGTGTCAGAACAGCTCAGAACTGCAGTTATTTGTAGAAGGTCACACAGCAATTTATTATCAGAGGTACAAGTAAAACCCAGTACCTCTATCATAGTTCTTCAGGCAACCTTGTCTTTCTATCCCAAACTGTCCACGCCTCT
>NW_009613328.1:0-41653 GCF_000690535.1 Cariama cristata
GGGGGAAACATAATTAAAGGCTTGTCTTCAACCTAGTCTTCCTACCTACCTACAAAACTCAAATCAATAAACTAATAACTTCCCACAACTTTCTACAATGCAAGAAAACGTAAAGGCAACTGAGCACACAGCTACCACTATGCTTATGTCTACTGATAAATTCTCTGGATTTCACAGCTTTCCACACAAAGTTCTTTTAGAATTGTTAAACGCTACACTTACAGTGACACTTGAGGGAAGTGTCTGCTGGAACACAGAGAAGGGAGAATATCTACCAAGGCTCTTATTTTGTTGAAAAAATAAGTTGAACATCTAAATATTGAAATATGAAATTTAAGACCAAGGGCATTAAATTCAGCTCTAACCTCTGACTCAAAACTCAACTAAATCACAAAAACATTGGCCATATAATAACTAATAAAAAGAATGAGGTGACAGTGGCTGAAAAAACATGCATTTAAAGCAAGCATCCTATTTTGAAAGATAAAGTATAGTATATGAAAGAAACAGTGGATATTTTAATGAGAGAAATCTTAACCTACTTAAAAACTATATTTTAGGAAATGCTAAATGTCTCTGAATTAGCTAAAGAAACTAATGATTAGATATTTTCCCTAGTGTAAAGAACTACAAAATGGTTGCTCTGGGCATTGAATGTGATTGCACATTAGAGAAATTCCAAGTACTGCCTTGCTCTCATTTTTTTATTAAAATCACCAAATAAATTGTGTGAACCTTTTCAGAGAAAATTTGTAACAAGTTTAGTTGATTGTAGTTACTCTTTGAAAGACACAAAATGCTAAAGACAAGAATGGAAAGAATTATTTTGATAGTTTTGTAAAATATTCAGAAAGCACAATTTAAAATCCTATTAATTTAATGTTCAGTTAGATTTCCTTTTTAAAGATTCAGGAATGTATATGTATATTATTGACCAAAAATACAGCTGCTAAATATTAAAACAAATCCATGGAAGTCAATAAACTAAAGTGAATTTCACAGTTAAGGGATTCCCTCTTTCTACAGAACAAAGAAACATACTCTGCAGTAAATTAGAGAACACATGAGGTCAAAATTATGCCAATTTACTGTGGAAGAAAGTTGACACAGTAACAGAGGGGCAAGTCACATCTTCTCCCACAAAAATTTACTAGCAGCTTCTAAGGGAAGAGGGGAGACTATACCCAGCATACCGTCTGTCACATAAAAGAGTGAAATTTTTCCCACCCACTCAATAATTCTAGAACTACTCCACTTACCTCCTGAGGTTTGAGATAAGCTTGAAAGATATCTGATGGATAGGATCTGTCTTTTCTTCTTGCCTCTGCCTTAAAATCCTGTCTCCAAAAATCTATCTCAGAGATTCCATCTCTGAGCAAAACTCTGGATAGGCTCCTATAAAAAAACAAGTACAGTATCACTAGTCACTGAAACACACACAAAATTATTTTTCCAGGCTAAAAAAAATCAGCCTTTCCCATAGGAGTAAGCATAAGAGATCAGAGCAATCAATGGGTTAACGTGTCTTTGGGGAAGAAGATTGTGATGGATTATCTTTATTCTTGGAAACTTTATCAATTAATTCCCTAGTCCCTGCAAATAATTTCAGTTTAAAAAAAATTAAGTTCTTAAATGTTTTTAGTTTCCGTTGAAAAGAAACATACTCCAGTAAATGTCAAAAAAAATTCTCTTGATTATTTATCTGGAAAGAAAACAAACAAAACTCTTAGGAACATACCATGCAAAGAACTTCTTGAGATCTTGTGCCTATCCTATGCCTGACCCACATTCCATGTTGGAAGTCTAATGCTGTTACAAGCACCCAACAGGTTTGGCATCCTTCTTGGAAGAAGATAATTTGAACTTCAACTTAATGTTTTCATTCAGCAAGAGATCAACCTTTAGGAGTCATGGTTTAGAAAACTTGTTTAGTTTCCAGTCAATCATCCACAAGTGCCATGTAGAAAGCCTTATTTTAGGCTCTAGAAAGTCTTTAATCACTGATACTTGATATTATTTGCTCTTTGATATCCAATCATATTTTAATACTAACAACTTAGGTTATATCTTTTCTAGATTGTTCTTAAAAATGCTATATACTTGTCATTACTGTGCAATACTTTAGCAAAAAAATGAAAAGTTGATTTCCAACACGTGTGAATATCTATGGCCTTTTCTATTTCAGGCTTAGAAAACTGTACTTCAAACAATAAAGTCAAATTCACAGCTGTCAGCAAAAGAATAGTTCTGAATAGATTTCCAAAACCAGGAGCAGATCTATCCAGCCTTATGCTTGAGCTACAGAACTCATTAAAAAAAAAGACAACATCATAATTTAGAGTTTTGTCTTTTGTCTAAAATATTCTGTATACAATTCTCTCAGCACTTGATATGGAAATGAAATGGTAAATCTTTGTATATTCATTTTTAAAACTGTTTTATGCCCGAATCTCTTACACTCTTTTAGACTAAAAAATATTACAAGTAGATGTAACAGCCAATATCAAAACTTCTCATTTACTGTGTTAAAATTAAATCTAAGTATAAACATTAGAAAAAAAAATTACTTAATAATGCTCCTTCCATTAGTTTCGCTAGCTCCAAAGTTTCGCATTTTTCAACAGTACCATTCGTGACATACTCCTAATGCCTTACAGAATTTTCTATAATGACATGATTTAAAATACCTACTTTTAATGACATAGGTGTGCTTTCAGCTAAGAAAGATGAACATAGATGGATCTTTCTACAGGAAGGAGATTAGAAAACAGGGAATGCTGCTAGAACAAGTTTATTACAGATATTATAACTCATTCCTCCAAAAGCAAGGAAAACAATCCACACATATATACTAAAACTGTCTTTTCTTTTATACAAGTAATCTGCACCATTGAGTAATTCAATTGAGAAATGGTTATTTTGGGATGCTTAATAACATTCAGCCATAACTTCATGATGTAACATGAGACTTGCATATCTGAAGGCTAAAATATCTTTTAATTGCAACTAAAAAGGAGAAAAAAGAAATGGAGAGAGCATGGGGATGGAGAAGTATAAGAAGAAAGGGATACTTGTATAGAGCTTTCTCTTACAGTTGCATTCTTCAATCTGTGATAAAAATACATAAAAGGAGGTTAATGCTAACAAAAACCAATACTTAGGGATTAGACCATCTATTATTTGTCTCATTTAAGTAAAAACCATCATGCAGCATGATTGCACAGAAGAGTGCTGAGCTGGTATTCTGTGAAATGTGAGTGAATAATTCACTCAAAATAGAAGTGAAATCTTCCCCAAAGGGAAACGTAATACCTTCTAGTTGTCATGATTTGCTGTTTTGTATAGTCAAAAAGGCATGCCCATTGCATGCTTTTTTTGTAAACTGCTAGACCTACCATCAGTTTTACCCTAAGTGACTAAACTTATATTTACTGCCATGCTGGGTTCCTTTGGAATTTGCTGATTCCGAAGGGAGCATGTTTGAACCACGTGGAGCAATGACAGTAGGAGCTCTGAATATTCATGTCATGATCTATGGTGCATGACGACCATGTTCTTAAACTTGCTTTAAAGATGTCAGTGCTCAGTTGACATTTTTCACATAAGTACAGAAGCTGAGGTTGGAGTCGTACCTGAAGTGCTTGCATTACTCCAGTAACCTGAGATAAGCTCTCATGTGTGTTGCAAAGGAAACCCTCTTTGCCATAGAGAAACATTTCAAGGAGGATTCCCTGCTGAGAAGTTTCAGAACATGTTTGGATATTTACCTGTAGTTACTCATTATGGTTATATCAACAAGGTAAAAGAAATTCCAAGTCCTTCCACTAAAGAAAAACAAAGCATCCAGTGTAAGATGCAAAGCATACCTTACCAGTATGACGGTTTTCTATGATGAGATGAATGACTTGGTATAGGAAGACAGAGAACAGTGAATGTTGTTTAGAGAAGCAAGGCCTTAGCATTGGTTCCTATAGTACCATTATAATCCAAATGGACAGATATGAACTAGGTAGGTAGACAATATATGAATTTAGCTGGCCTGCCAGCCTTGAAGATTTGCAATCAGCAGTAAAAGAATCCAACTGGCAGCCAGTTGCTAGAGAAGTCCAAAGCACATTCTTTAGCTGACAGTACCAAACTGGGGTGTATAAGGGCAGGGCTGTTAGACTTTGGGACCTTGACAGACTGAAGAAATGGGTTCACAGGAACCCTGTGAAGTTCAATGAAGTAAGGCAATGTTAAATCCTGAATCTATAATGGAACATCCCCATGTAAACATACAGGCTGAGCATGAGCCTCATAGAAGGAAGCTTTGCAGAAGGCCCAGGGACCTATTGGAGAAGCTAGACCTAAGTCAGCATCATGCTTTTGTGTCAAGGAAGGACAAGGGCATACTGGACTAGTGCTGCTAATACTAGCACGAGAGTAGCCAGAAGGTCCACATTGGTCCATGATTCTTACACTCTATTCAGGCCTTGTGAAGTCATGTTAGCAGTATTGTGTCCACTTCTGGGCTCTCCACTACCTGATAGACATGTACATACTGGAACAAGTCCAGTGGTCAGGGATTAGATCACAAGATATATGGGAAGAGGCTCAGAGAATTTGCTTTTTTTCAGCCTTAAGACAAGATGGCTCCAGGGAGAACTTATTGCTGTTTATAGACATTGTTGAGTTTCCATCCTTGGCAATATTCAAAACTTTCCTAGACACGACTCTGAGCAACCTGCACTAATTAACCTGCTCTCAGCAGGAGGGTGGAGAGGATGACCTCTGGAAAGGACATCTCTTCCAACTTTCATGACACTGATCCTGTGTTAAAAGACCAAATCAACACTTCCAAGAAGCAAACTGTGCACGGTGCAGTTTCAGGATTTCAGTGAAGTTAAACCAAACAAATTTGCCTGGGAATCTGCAGCTAAAAAGACAAGAACATGGCCAAGAAAATACGCAGAATCTTTGCAGGCCAGCAACCATTAGACCTATCATCTGTTTTATTGACTGATGCTCCATATAATTAACTTTCAATTTGCTAGGAAACAAAATGTAAATTTGCTGGTAAGCAATAAAAAAAATGCCTAGGCTTATTGGTATAGCACCAGGAGTGTCCTTACTCATTAGTGAACGCAATCTCAACAATAATAAACGTTTATGGACATTCATGGTGAAATATGCAAAGCAAATTTGAGCAAAAAGAAAGAAGCTAAAAAGATAAAGGGAGAGAGAAGAAGTTTACAAGAAGCTTAAAGTACTTGTAGTAGTTGTCACAAGTTAGCCCAGGGAAAAAAGAAACTTAAAAAGAAAAGAAAAAAAGTCACATAATCTTATTCATAGATTCCTGCAACTTGTTTCCAATGATTCTAAGAAGTAATACGCAATTAAGCATATGCAATAAGTTTTTGATTGGTTGGTTTGGTTGTTTTTTTGGTTTTCTGTGTAGTAGTAAGAAGATAAAGAAACATGCAGAGGCATTTAAATTTGCCAATGAAATGGTTATTTTCCATTCAGCCACATTTATAACACAAGTCAAATCTGCCAGCACTTCAGGAGCATCTTTTGGGCTCTACAGGTTTACAGTAACATTCTGCATAGATCCAGTTAATACAAGATCTGTAATTTTAAACCAGAAAATTGGTTGCTTTCTTCCAACATCTTAGTTCTCTTTCTGTCTTTCCTGCAATGAACTAAAGTAACTTGCTTTGTTCTGCATTACTTCAGTTTTAATCTCAACATAGCAATTACTATTTCTCCAAGAACAGTCTTCTAGCTAAAAAGCTTGGAGTTTAACATGTCGGTGGCCCAATTTCCACAAAAAAAAAATAATGTTGAAACATTCGTATTTATGTCACCTGACAACTTTGTCTTCCAAGCAAGCTTTGAATAAACTCGCACTTGGGAATTCTTTCCAGTAAAACAAAGTCGAATGAAATGAGCATATCAGAGGCTCAATAATATCCAAAAATCATCTTTCAGTGAAGTACACTTCGTCCATACATAGAACTTGGATATTTTGCTACCTCTTTAAAAAAGCTGGCACTTTTTTTTTCTTTTTTTTTGAGAACAGACAGTGACAGCAGTATTTCTCATTGCCAAAGGGTACAAGATAGGACTTATCATACAACATGTAGATATGAACTAAAGTAAGCCCACAAATGAGGCTGAAAAACATTCTTCAGAATAATTCAGACTTTTAAATAATTCACTGCTGAGAAAAGCTGCCAAGAAAAAACATTTTGGGCAGAAGGTAAACACTTTCAGCTCCCACTCACTTACAATTGTTAGGAGATTACATATTAAAAAGTAATTCCTGAAAGCTGAAATTAATAGAAGTTGTTATTTTTTGAAAAGTAACATCCCATTTTCATCCTGGTGCCCTCGTAAGAATTTATTTTTATACACTTGCTTTGAAAATTTAGACATAATCTGAGCAAAGAATGAATAAAATAAATTGGATAATTTATTTTTGAATATAGCAAAAATTAATCAAAGTAATTTTAAAGGCTAATAACAGACCAGCTCTCACTTGGGAAAAAAACAAATGTGTTGAATCAGAAAGGTTGTAATGAGATACCAGGGAGAGTTGCCTGTGCTTTCTTGCTCATTTCATACTCCCTCAAATCTTGCTATACTGAAACTTTAACTGGATTAATATTGCATTTTTAAAAAAAAATTGCAGAAACCAAATTAAACAATCCCTTCACCTCCAATCTTGACTGTCCACTTGCTTCAATTACAAGGTCATGGCATTTTTCTGTCATTTTAGAAGGGGTCATTTGTCTACTACTCTAAAAAAGAAACAAATGCTACTCTGTGTCATGACACTAATTAAACTGAAACTAAGACGAGAAAAATCACTGAGACCCCATTTGCCTTAAAGCCCAAATATGTCACCTCTCATAAAACAGGTTTCCCAACCTAAGGAGCAAAGATCTGTAGCCTTGATCTCCCTTATTGCCACTGAAATGGCTAATAGCTACTTTTTAATGCAAATTCATTTTCTTACAAACCCAATTTAAGTGTCATTCAATTTTCTTATCTGTGGCCATATGCTTAAAATGTAATTACTCTGCTAGCATTTTTAATTAAAATGATGTTATCTATGGTTCTAGATGCATTAAGTAAACCACTGGTCTCAGATACCAAATGAAATTTCAATATATGAGTTATGTCATGCATTTTCCTGTTTTACAAGTTGCATTGTCACTGGTACTAACTATGAAACACACATGGGATAAGTATCCACCAAATTCTCTCATATCTAACTGCCAGATATAGAAAAGTATGTTTGTTTCTTGTATTTTTTTTTCTAATAAATGACATCTGTGTTACTCTTAACAAGATCAGTAGGTTGTAAATTCCTGTCTGAGGTCAAACTCTTCCCCTGGCTATATGTTTCAGCCTTCTTGCCAGCTGTACGTTCTCACAGGCCATGTGTACCCAGTATAGAAAGTCTGTGATAAGAAGTCAAGGTTATGCATTATGCATCTACACTGTGCATTCAGTGTCGCAAGAACCAGAAAATTATGTCGTAATGTCAATTTATGGAATTTTTCCTAAAAACAATCAGCTATCATCAAGAGCAATCAGTGATTTCACACTGATTGTAAGCGTTGGTGATGTAAATCATGTTGTAACTCAAAATACTATCAAATACCATCCCTAAAATCTTAGAAATGCTTTCTTATGACTAGGAGAAAAAAAGGAAAAATCAATATAACTTCATTAATTTAAGTAATAGTGATGGAATCCTATTACCCAAACCAGATCTAGATGTAGACGTTACATTATGTTTTTGCTGTATTAAAGAGGATTCATAAACCAATAAAAAAATTTCGTTTAGTGCTGTCATTTTGAATTATGCCTTTAGTTGTCTTCAAACAGGTACTGTAGTTAAAATGGAAGCTTGTGTCAGTTAAAACAGCTGCCAGCATATATTACACCACTTGAAAACACATTCTTGTTTTCTAGTCTTTAAACTCTCACACATTCATTTGTCTTTGTTACTAATATTGCATATTTTATCAAATTTTATGTTTAATTATACTTTTATCAAGTATTCTCAAATGTAGCAGTTTCTTAAATAGAGTCTACAGTGAATAAAGTAAATGCATTTTGGCTCTATGACCGCAGAGTTCAGCAGTCTGCTGTGATGACAATTTTCTTCCCTCCAGTTGATCCAAGACAACATCCTCACACTAGAAGCCCATTCCTGAACTCCACTGAAATCCGTGCTAGTCTTCTGGCTTGTTCTTCCATGTTTTGAACGAACTCAGCACCTCTACTACGAGTGTGGACAGTCACAAATTCATACTTTGTTACTTGGTATTTTCTATTTTGTCACTATTTTGGTTTATTACCCTGGTCTAAGGGGAGAATGAATTCCTCTTGCGTGTGAACAGTTATTCTGTGCATAATCACCATACCTGATTCATATGAACCCCCAGCCCAGCATCTCTGAATGTGGAGTAAATGCAAACTAACACAATTAAAACAAACGAATGAACTGGCATGTGTTAGCATAGGCTGAAGCTTGGGTTTTGTTCGATTGGTTGGTTAGTTTTGGTTTGTTTTTCTAATATGTGGCTATATGCAAAACTTACGTTGCTACAATGTCACATGAAGTCCAAAAGAGAAAATTTACTAACAATAATTATGCTAACATTTGAGGCAACTAAATGTCTCTGAAAAAAAACCAAACTTAAATCAGGACCAGCTTTGATGTGTAATCCTCCAGAAGTTTTCCATCTATTTACTGTGCTTGAGGTACATTCGTTTCATTTCCAAATTCCCATAGCTGCATTTAAAAATTATCTTTATTAAAATATCTTCAATTATATAGATTCCTATATTTAGCTAGTGGTTTCACTCAGCTGCATTTTATTAATTTGGATTAACACCATATGTGGAATTGGAATTCTGTATCTTAATGTACAATCTCATAATTGGAATTCTTGAGACCCATCAAGAAGAAAAAAGCTGTATCAAAATGGACAGTTTTACAATAGTAGCACAGGTATGATGAAAGACAAGATGCCCCACAAAAGATCCCTTAAACTAGCAGTAAAAGGAAATTGTCAGCACAGTTATGAATTAACAATTAGTTAACTGCACATAATATCTGTATGTTAGCTGAAGAATGGCTTCTATACATTATTTTGGTTTTAAGTCACTTTTTTTGAAAAGAAAATGAAATGAAACCTCTTGAACAGACAATAATGACTTAATAACATTTATACATATAATCTGGCGTATGTTCTCTCACATAAAAGGGCTGAAGTCTTTTTATTGAGACAGTAAAATGCTGTATTGTATTCTGGGAAATAAAAGCAATTTTTTTCCCCCAGTTTATAAGTTAACAAAGATCCTACATAAAGATGTATCATGGACAAACTGCTACTGTTCCCTAATTCAATAAATGTAGTGTTTCTTTGTTGGAGGATAAGTACTTGCTTTACTAAGTTTTTTAGAGCTCAACTTTAATGTGTTGGGAGAAGAGGGAACAACAAAAACAAAATAGCCATTTGCTACAGAGGATATATTTCCCTTAAAATCTCCAGTAAGGTTTTCTTATTTCCTACTCTCCAGTGAGCAGCTTCAAAGAAGTAAAAGTGATTAATACTGTTCTCATCAACCATCCACTTTTAAAGAAGCTGCAGAGAATGTAAATAATAGCAAAAGAAAACAACCACATCTGAAATGGGAGCATGGATGTTACTGCTGAGCTGTTCATTTAGATTTTACTTAAACTATAACTCTCTCTGGTTCCTAAACTTGAAATATCTATGAGATATTTATTTCAAAATAAGATGTGCTTTAAAAACAAAATCAGATATTACGCTTTTTCTTTCTATCTATTCCTGAGTGGTCTGGTTCAGAACTATATCTGGATAATGGAGTTTTGAGGTACGAAAACTGCTTTAATCCCGTATTGGAATATGGACACTTGGTACTTACATGAGACTGGAATAGTGTCAAAAAAAACCCAAAAACAAACCTGGCTTAAATCTTTCCTTTCTCTATCTCTTTTCTCAGTATTAGAAAGATCTGGGCATGTGAAAACTTAGAAATCCCTGAGAAATGCTTGTCTCAAAACAGTTCTGACCACTGGCAGTCCTGATTTATCTTTTAGCAGCTGGTCCCTAATAGCCTATTTTGAAAAGTAAAGATTGTGGGATATCTGGTGAATACTTCTGTGAATGTGTACTGCTACAGCCCTGGGACTGTACACAGTGATGTACCTCACTTTGTGGCGGCGCATGGGGTGGAGAACATATCGGAACAAACAGCATTCAATTTAAAGAGTTTTAGAGCACCATGTTTTTCCATGGCACTACAAGAAAACTGTGCGCGTACGCGCGTATGCCATTAAAAGAAAAAGCAAGAGTGCACACAGGAGGAATGATTGTTGCCTCAACTCTTCTCTTTGTTCTTGATTACAGATAGACAGTAAACTAACAAGACCAGGGTGCTCGGCTTAAATGGAAAAAGACTGCTCTATGCAAGAGGGCAGAGCTTTGCTCCTCATTTGCTGTTGAGAAAGTGAGAGCTGGGACATTCCACCTAATAAATAAAATAAATGTAATATCCCCCTTCTCTCCTGGATGGAGAAATGAAAGCTGGTCATTCAATCCCTTGAAGGCTACAGCAGCTACGAGAGATTCTCTTTAAAATCATGGAATCATAGAATCATTTATGTTGGAAAAGACCTTTAAGATCATTGAGTCCAACCATCAACCTAACACTGCCAAGTCCACCCCTATGCCACATCTACACTTCTTTGGATGAGTACCTCAGGGATGGTGACTCCACCACTTCCCTGAGGAGCCCATTCCAATGCCTGACAACCCTTTCGGGGAAGAAATTCTTCCTAATATCCAATCTAAACCTCCCCTGGTGCAACTTGAGGCCATTTCCTCTAACCCTGTCAATGGTTACCGGGGAGAAGAGACCAACCCCCACCTGGCTACACCCTCCTTTCAGGTCGTTGTAGAGAGCGATCAGGTCTCCCCTCAGCCTCCTCTTCTCCAGACCAAACCCCCCCAGCTCCCTCAGCCGCTCCCCATCAGACTTGTGCTCCAGACCCTTCCCCACCTTCGTTGCCCTTCTCTGGATAGCTCCAGCAGCTCAAGGTCTTTCTTGTAGTGCAGGGCCCAAAACTGAACACAGTACTTGAGGTGTGGCCTCACCAGTGCCGAGTACAAGGGGACGATCACTGCCCTGGTCCTACTGGCCACACTGTTTCTGATACAAAAGGTCAAAATGGAACAAGAAATCCCTTCTTTGGGCACCAAAAGGAGGGCTGAGCAATTTCCCATCATATTTCAAAGCAATTTTTAGCAAGTTTCACTATTACATTGCCAAATTCAGGCATTCAAGCAAAATATTCTTTTGCTTTCCTCTTACCTTTATCTAAGAATCAGATTAAAACAAATTTAAAATGTTTGAAATTATTTCTTTTGAGCATGTAATTTCTAGTATAATGCTTTTTAAAACAGACCTTAAGGAGAATGAGGGGTGGGGGAGAGGGGAGAGTTTCTTTGCCTGACAGTTTTATACTTCTCGCTCTGGTTAATATTTTAGCAGTCTACATTTACCTCAGAGATATTTTTATTCTCTCTGTTCTCTAATGTACCAAATACATTCCAAAATATACTCCTGATTTCCTGTGGTTTTCCACATTTGAAATTCAAATTGAATGCATGTAATTAGAACCAGTTCACTTGAGTTTGCTGAAATCACTTAAATTCTTTATTGTTTTAGTACTTTTCAGGAAGTTACCATGTTTTTTTCATGATGTTCCTTTCCTTAAAAAACATTAGATAATTTAAACACTTTCTTCTATAAAATAGAGGGGAATTATAATTGTATATTGTCAGTAGTAACACACCTGATGTTTTGAAGAACTGCAACTGATTTTTTTTTGAATCAGCCTTCCTTTCCTAAATGTTTTGAAGGCATGCATGTGAAAATTGATAGAATGACAACTCCATATGCAAAAGCATAGACTTCATCTGCAGTGTACTGTTAGATACAGCACACACAAAGCAAGCAGCAAGGCTTTTTAAATTCCCCTTACCTCTCAGCTCCAGCCTTTATCCACTGCAGTAACTATGACCATCAGCCATTCCAGTTTATGACAACCAAGTAACAGCTTTTAGGCTTCATAGAAGACAGACAGCCAAATTGCTGAAATCTCTAATGGAGGTTAAGCAGGGCTGACAGGGTGGTTGCTTTTTTTAGAACACAGGATTTCTTGTTTGGATAAAAACTAACATGCAATGAAGACTGGTATTCTGCCAGTTGTTTGACAGAGGAGTAACATTTAAACTACCTCTATAGGGAAATAAATACCTGTAAGAGCTCCGGATGTGGTTTCTAGATTCCACTATTATAAAAGATATATGGGAATTAGACTCAGATGGTGACAGATATCGTGGAGCCCTAGATTCAAGTCTGACTTTGCCAGCATAGTCTTTTGCCAGTAGTCTGCTCATGCCATGTACTTGTTCGGTTCTGATCTACTCCAAGGTCTGCACATTTATCTTTCTGTCTAATACTTCATGTACTTTGTGATAGAACAACAGACATTCCTTTTACATTTCCAAATGGAATTCTTTTTAATCTTGAGACTAGGTTGTTAAATTGTACAATACTGGACTGTGTGTAAAATAATCCCATTGTACATAAGCATAACAGATCATACTTACCTCCTGTTCATACAAGTTGGGCTGAACGGTACCAAGCAGTTAAAATGGCCCTGCACAGAATCTCTGTCCATATGCAGAGGATCTGATTTTTCCTTAAGTGTAAGACAATGGAGACAAATATAAAATATCAAATAGAAAAGCCACCTAGAATAACATTTTTCCTGTGATTTCCAAACATTTTTGCATTGGTCCAATGCTATAAGACAGCAAATGAGGGAATGTGCTGTTAATTTCCTCTTCTTTTTTAGCCATTCCAGGGATGTCCTCTCCTATGACTTGGCATTACTGGCAACGAGGAGTGTGACTGGCATTTGTTTAAAACTACTTGTCTGTTCTTAAGAAAATCAAGTGTGTCATTGTTTGTACATTTAATATCATTTAAATAGCTCAGTATTTGTTATAACTATTAGAAGTATTTTAAATAGGGAGAAGAATGCAAGTCAAATGTGGAACTATTCCTCCGTTTAAGTTTCCATCTAACTGCACTTTTAATAAAGAAGGAATACAAATTTTATGTCTGAATAAAACCATAAGACAAGGTAACCTCATGCCATATTTCTATTACTTAACACTATTAGTAGGGAAGAATAGCTTGGAGTTTTGGAGAGGTTGCAAATAATCATGATTTTACCTCTTTAAAAGACCTAACCTTTAATTATCTAAGGTTAGGATCCTTTCTTGCCTTAACAACAAAAGAGAAATAGTCCGTCCATTGTGAATGTAGTTCAGTAAGAAAAAAATATTCTACTGTTTCCTTTGCTTATTAAGTATGAGCTGGAAAATCAACAGGTGAAGCCATAGCAAATAGCAAAGATATAAATATTTCAACTATTCCTCTTTAAAAATGGTATGATATCTGATTTGAAATTATTTATTTTGAAAAAAGAAATACCACTTTTTTGTTCTAAAACCCTACCAGTGATGATGAACAGCCGTACAGTTCATTGTACAATTCAGGTATTTATTTCTCCGATCTCTGAATTTTAATCTTAGAACTCCTTCTCTCTACTGAATTTGAAACCATCAGCCCAGGTCCCTGGGGTTATCATGAGAAGAAGATCTTCCATAAGCAAATCTCCCTTTTGAGTACAGCACAAAAGATGTTATATGTGAAGCTATGGTTATATGTGAAGCTAAAGAATAAAAACAGGAGAAACAAGAACTATGATGCACAATTGCTTTTATGGGCGAGAAAAATAAATTTATATAATGCAATGATACAAGAGATGTCTCTCAGATTTATATAAATATGTCTCTCAGATTTATATAAATCTGAGACGAGATGACTTATCTCCCTAATCAGCTGAAATGTCAGTACTGGAAAGTCTTGATCCTAGATTTATACTACTACTTACAGTGTAAGATAGTGAAATCATGAAACAGAAGTGGAGCAACTTTACTCTGAGATCCACTGTAAATTTTAATGGAAAATAAAACAAAAGCCAAACTGAAAAGCCCTGACCTTGAGCCTTTTCAGACCATGTTATAAGAAAGGAAGAGAAGGAGGGAAGGTGAAGAAAAAAAAGCTTTTTGGGTCAAATTTTATATTTCAGAAGCATTTCTCTTACATGAGAACTTAATGGTTAGTGCTGGAAGGTAAAATCCAGATGTGGTCCCATTCTTCTATGTCCACATCCAATCTACTCAGAGTGGCACACATATTCCAGGATTCATGATTTAATTTTTTGTCTCACATTCAATATAGTTGCTACATCCAGATCTAAAGTAAATTGCTTAACTATTTCTAATTTTATCCTAGAAATATATTCGTGCATATAGAGGATATAAACTGCAAAAGAAGAAATATATATATATAGTTGCTACATCCAGATTTAAAGTAAATCACTTAACTGTTTCTAATTTTACCCTAGAAATATATTCCTGCATATAGAAGACATAAACTGCAAAAGAAGAAATATATCTTTATGAATTCAGAGCATTTTTAAACTGCCAGTGCTTCTGTTTCTCTAATAACTAAGTGCAGTATGGAATAGTTAAATGTTCAGCTTTATAGAATAACTAATATTCCTAGATTTATTAAAAGGTTCTATTTTACAAACCTGCCAAACTTGCAAATTCCATTCTCAGAGCTACAGCGTAAATCAATATAACTGTAACTATTTTCGATCACACATTAGTTTAACACAATTATTTCATTCTGAAATTTGGGAGCACTTAGTATTAATGCAACGGATGAAAAATGGCACTCTCTGTCTTATAGTGAAAATGTAATTTAAGAAAGAAGTATTGATCCAGTTAAGTCTGAATGGTGAGAAAAAATGTCTGTTTATAATCTTAGCATTTCTTTCATGTCATATTATTAGTGCTGCAAGCTAAAGCTGTTGTTACTTTGCTTTGCTCAGAGATGGTTTAAATCGAAAGGCTTAGATTGGGATTTCAAGAAGCTTGGATTCAGATCTAGATCTCCACACATGTACAGCTTTCTGGAATTTCTAGTTCTTGTTGTGTTTCATATTTAGCAGGAATTCAGCCTTATTTTGGAAGCATCTTACAATCTAATTTTGGCCGACATGGTGGGAATGCAAGAAAAGCTCCGATAGTAGAATTTTCCCTGCTTAAGAAATAAATTTTCACCAAAACTACTGAAATATTAAAATCCTCAAATCCAAGGCCTTCTTTAGACTCTATATCAATGGAGAACCTAGATTTGATAATATTTACCATTCTAATACTCATAATTTATCTCTAGTCAAACTAAAATTAACCCAGAGGTAAATAAGAATTTTTCCTAATTCTCATCTAATTGAATCAGGTCATACAAGTTATACATAGTTCAAACAGAGTCCTAGAGAAAACACTCAGGCTTCCTAATTAAAATTCAGTCATCAAACTGATGAGCTGATTTTCCAGGAGCTATTCTTATTCAGCCATTCTCTGGCTATTGCTCAATCATCCTGTCACAGATAATCTATCCTTGAGACTCATAACAGTTTTTTATTGGCATTCATTTGGGAGAACCTGGCACTTCTGATTTGTAGCCTTGTCATATTAGTAATGAAGGAATTCTAAACTCATGCCAGTAAAGTAATTAGACCATAGCATCATATGTTACACATACACACACAGTGAGCAGCCGCCTGAGCATTACCTGCATCATCAATTTATGGACCAATAATTGAAATACAGATAACCTTTATTTTGTACTGTACTTACTAGTCTATGTGTCTTCATATAAAGTCAGATTGCTAGAAGTATGAGTTCAATAATGAAAGATAAGCCTAGCCTAGAAGACCTTCTCTATAAGCAAGGATTAATTTCCATATACCTAATTTATTCTCAAGTTGCATCTTATAGTCCTGGTATTTCAAGCAAATACTGTCCACTGAAAACCGTGTTCTCTTTCCTTATCTGTGATGTTCCTTATCAGGAACGCTATACAATAGCATAGCACAGATAGGCTAGATATACGGGCATCTAAAAAGAGATGGAACCTTAAAAAAAGTGAGAAGGAGGTTTCTGCAGTGCATTGGCAACAACTTCCTAACACAAGTGATCAGGGAGCCAACAAGAGCAAAGGCTTTGTTGGACCTGATTCATATCAAGGAAGAACTGGCTGAGGATGTGAAGGTTGGGAGCAGCCTTGGCTGCAATGATGATGTATTACAGCATCTTGGGAGGAGTAAGTGAGGCAAACAAGAGTATTTCAGTTAGCCCTGGACTTCAGGAGAGCAGGCCTGTTCAGGGACCTGCTTGGAAGAACCCCGTGGGATATGTTCCTGGGGAGAAGAGGGAACAAGGAGATCTGGTTGATTTTCGGAGATCACCTCCTCTAATCTCAAGAATGGTCCATCCCAGGAAATCAAGCAAAGGCAGCAGGGGCACTGCATGGATGAACAAGAAGTGTTTGATAGACCAGATGGTTGGGCTGACCTTCAGAGGGTCATTGACAGGCTAGAGAAATAGACAGACAAGAACCTCAAGAAGTTCAAAATGCAAAGTCTTGCACCTAGGCAGAACAATCCCAAGCACCAGTACAGGCTGGGGGTTCACTGGCTGGAAAGCAGGTTTGCAGAAAAAGACTCACAGCAGGTCCCAGTAAGTTAACCTTGAGCCAGCAACCTGCCTTTGTGGCAAAGAGCCAACAGCATCTTCAGCTGCATTAGGTGGAGCCCTGCCAGCAGGTGAAGGGAAGTGATCCCTCTTCTCTGCTTAGCCCTGGAGAAACACACCTGGATGCTGGGTTCAGTGCCAGGCTCCCCAGCAAAAGACAGACAGGGATGTGCACTGCAGCAAGTCCAGTGAAGGGCCACAAAGAAGATTAAGGGTTTGCAGCATCCGTTTGATAAGGAGAGGCTAGGAGAGCTGGAAATGTACAGCCTGGACCAGAGAAGGCTTTCTGGAATCTTACGCATGTGTACAAATACCTAATGGTGGGAGTAAAGAAAAGGAAGCCAAACTGTTCTCGGTGGTGCCCAATGACAGGGCAAGAAGCAATGAGCACAAACTGAAATACAGGAAATATCATTTAAAGACAAGGAAGAAACTTTTTTCCCTGAGAATGTGGTTGAACACTGGAACAGGTTCTGCCCACAGAGGCTGTGGAGTCTCCATCCTTAGAGATATCCAAAACCCGACTTGACACAGCCCTAAGCAACCTGCTCCAGCTGACCATTTCACCATCCTACTATTTTAACAGGGACATGACTATTTCCCTCTGCTACAGGTTGCAGCTGAAAAGGAATGAATGGAACTTCCTGTAATATCACAAGGTGATGACTGGAGATGAAAGAACAGCCACTACAACAAACTGGTGAAAAAAAATATAATATTCTGTAGTTCTGGAGTTTCTTAGAGGTAGTGCAGGAGTATGAAGTCACTATTGGGATGAGATGCCATAATTTGGTGTGAATCTGAGTATGAACATGGATACCATATTATAGAAAATCTCCCAGAGCAACAAGTTAAATGTCAAGCCTATGCCTTAACCAAAAATCTTACTCATAAACAGGGTATAAAGGCATAAAGTATTGGAGAATTATTTTAAGAGCATGTTAATTTGCTTCCTGAAAAAAGAGACAAATACTAAATAGTAGATTCAAAACTTTATTTTTCTTAATGCTGCCATGACTACTGCATGCACAAAAAATATTTGTGGTTTTTTTTTTTTTTTTCTCCTTAAGAAGGTGGTTAGTGAAAGAGAGGGGTTAACATAATCTAGCAGTCAGGATCACTGCTCTTTGTGAGATTCCATAGAGTAAAATGCCTGCAGATTCCTGACAAATTATCTATGATTTTATAATTTGTCAGAATGCTAGAGGTATGGGATTCATATTTCATGGTAAACATAGCATCTTTAAGTAATCTGTCTGAAACTATAGCTTATATTCTTTTTTCTTCCTTTTTTTTCCCCTCACTTTTCAATAGTCACCGAATTTATGAAGAAATGTGATAAACCAGAAAAATATAAAACTTCTCAAGCTTGCTGGGAGAGCTGAAGGACCTTACTTTGATTTCATTTGCATTTCTGTAGTATACCAGTTTACTACTTGATTGATATATGAGTAGCTCTAGATGTACACTGAATCTTAGCAGAACCAAAAGCAAATAATGAAGATTTTCTCTAGCCCTTGTTTGGAAAGAAGACAGAACAAAGGCTATTAACTAAAATCAATGCCACCTCAAACAATTATTACTAAAGGCTGATACTACCACCTTGTGTCTGTAGGTCTAAAAGATTTTAACCACATGTTGGCACCACACATTGCTCAAGTACTTTGAGTATCAAAAATATTTTTACATACTTACATAAATTTTTGGAGAAGGTAATTTAAATCTTGTAAACATTTTTATATACATAACTTTTGAAAGGGAGAGATAGGTGAATGTCTAAAAACAAAAACATTCAGTTGTCTGTACATTGAGTCTGAGGATCCCATAGAGACAACAAAACAATTGTAGAACTACTGCTTTAAGCCAGAAGAAAACCAGACACTTTTTGACAAAAGAGAGGAAAAATGTCAATTACCAAACATCCATTGTCAAATATAAAATACCCCTAAGTACTCGCCTGCCTATAAGCAGGTTTGGCTCGTAAATTACTAGTAATGTAGTTCCAACTCTCAGAGGAATATTTTGCGGTTAATCCTGCTTCCAGGGGGATGCTGAGGACAAACAGTCTTTGTCTAATAGGTCTTACTGAGCTTTTGCTTTTTTAAAAAAAGTATTTCTCCTTTGCTCTTGTTATTTTAACAGTATCTGAAGTCTATAGAGATAATATATTAAAATGCACAAAGATTCATGAACACTTATTCACATACTATTATTTAATACAAACAGTAAGATCGGTTGTTGAAGTCAGATACTCCAGCAAAAGAAACCATGCTCTACATTTAAATTCTGGTTTCACAGGATGAGGATTCATTTACTGAGACTTTTTTCCTTGACCTAAAGAAAAAAATACTGATGAGATTGAAGTAAATTTGGTTGCTGACTATGGCTGCATATGAATCACAGACAACAGAACAAAACCAGAAAGGATAAATCTGATTAAACAAGATATATACACTGAAATTCAGATTTCTTTCAGGGACCGGTTGCATATCATGTCCTGCTTATAATGAAACATACTGTCAGGAGCATTGCTCCCAAGTAACAAATTGTTAGCCAGTGCTTTACCTTCAAAACAACCTTAATAACCCTTAGCTAATTTAAAAAACATGAGGTTATACTATTTACTTATGGGGCTATTTCAAGAAAGTAAATTACTTGGAATTGGAAATAGTCTAGCATTTAGCTTTCTATTGAATGACTGAATATCATCTTTGGAAGATACAAAACATAACAAATAAAACAAATTATTCTTACTATAAAAATATTGAGGATTGCAACACAAACCTTGTCCTTGATCCAGCAGCAAAGTGGCACTTCTGTTACAGTAACAGAATACAGTGGATGACTTACACTTGCATTCAGAAAATGAGAAACCATGTGCAAGTAGTTGCTTAGAAGGAACTATTCCTCCTTTCCTTTCTTCTGTCACAAGTCTCCCTCCCTTCTTCTGAGTAAGAAAAGCATTTATTTGTAGAAAGATTTATGTACATTTTATGAACTATATCCTGCTGCAGCAGCCTCAGCGAGGCTTCAACATTTCCCCAAGTATATTTTCACATCAGTCTCTTCCCAGAGTTGGATGTGTGGGTCAGATACAGGTAGGTGAAAAAATGTAAGAATAGAGCTGGGTGTAAGTTATGGAAGACTGAAAAACTCAAAGTGTCCGACCTGCTGTTTCTGTGCTAGACTAGGGCCATAGGGAATGCAGGCAGGCTGTTTTATCCCAAGGACTGCATTGGCCTCCAAACGAATAAGGAGAGTATAAAAATACTTTAACTTCCTTTTGCCATATTATCCTGGAACACCAAATATTAACCCACTTAACCAATTTGAGCATTACCTTTTTTAGACATAAGAAAAAAATGCCTCTGAAAAACAGAAGTGATCCAGAAATAACTGACTTCATTATGGACTTCTTGCAACTGGTTCTTCTGCAATTTTAAGTATTTCTGTTCCTGAATATGAACTCACACACCAGAGAAACGGGATTGTTCCACCGTGATTTGAAGCCACGTTTTAACATAATATAAAATAAAAAAAACCACTTACTTTACAAAATCTGTTCCCAGTATCACTAATATAATTTTCATCTACTTCACAGCCTGACAAAATTCAGTTTTACTAAGTAAGCAAAGATATTTCTCAGCTGATTTCAACAGTCTATCTGTAAGCTGAGAGTTGGCTAGCAAGACATGAAGCTCAGCCATGAGTCAGCCATGTCCACAATCAGAATAAAGCATCTCTTGGATCTGGTATTCTGTGAAGTTCTTAAAAGAATTTCAAGATTTTTAATAGTTCTCCTTCTCTTTCATTTTAAATCTTGATTAAACATTGGACATTGCATAAACAATTACTCTCAATTAAATGTGCTTTTAAAATTTGTTTACCAATTTTGGAAGGCTAGTTCCCTGACTACTTTGCCATTTTTGTAACCTCTCATTTTCTTTCAATACTCCAGGGTTGAAAAAAGTCTCCAACTTTTCTGGTAGATTTACTTCCATAGTGAATTAATCTGATTTGATAAAATAAATTAAGTCACATTTCACAAGGAGAGTATTGCTGAAATATCTGAGACTTAGAAGACTTTGCATTAATATTTTGCCACAGTTTTGATCAACTTCAGTCCCAAAAGCAGCACTAATTCTTTTACCTGTTATGTCTCAAGACCAGCTTTTTTTAATTTGCTTCTCTTTGTTGTTGCATCCTTAGAAACCTTCTGCACCTGTGGCAGGTGCACACTCACCACCTCAACACCACCAGAAACTTCTTGGCTGCTGGATCCTTCAGGCAGAGCACAGGAAAGGCAGAGCCCCTCAGTTAACCAACAGGGCCCTTAGCCGATCAGACACCTCAATCAAGAGAAGTTTCTAGACCACTGACCATATATGACCACAGCCCAGATTCAACTTTGGGTATAAATGGAGGCTTGCTGGGGTACTGTGTTAAGTCAGTGCTTGTTAGAGTAGTGAGTCTGTAGCTGGGGACTCTCCTCTGAAGTTGGGATGCTGCTGAAGGGAAATTGTGTTATAGGTGAGTGATTGAATGTTTTGAATTATCATTCTGAAGTTTGGGGCTCCCCTGAACTGCACAGTAATTGAATTCTGTGTGGTATCCTGAATCTGTAGCTTAATGTTCATCAGAGTGTAAAGTGATTTTGGTGAAGAGCATGTTTTCTTTTTATCCTTGGTTTCAACTTTGGCTAGATGAATAAATTCTCCTTCTGAGTTTGTCATCTGCCTGGTTTGGTTGTGTATATCTAATCCTTTAGGCCTAAACCACTGACCGAGTCTGGGACTCGGAGTGGATCCAGCAGTACATTGACTCCTCTCTGAGAAGAGATTTAGAAAGCAAGGGGTTCCTCTCTGAAGCTCATGACTTGACAGGTGGGTTTCCCTGACAGTTTTGTTTGAACTTGCCTTCTGTACAGCAAATATTGGTGTGCTGCTGTGACAGCACCTGACTGCAAAGACATGCAGAGAACAAAACAAAGCCTCTATAAGGAGGGACTACCTGGACAAGTAGAGGGTGCAAGTCCTGGGAAAGTAAGCAACACTTCAAATTTTATATTTTGAAATGTAAAATTTTTGGATGATTTTTGAGTGAGGTTTGTAATTTTATATACCATTTCAAGGTTATCTTTAATGATAATAGTAGAGAGATTAATGACAGGACAAATCAAAATTGTAGCTCATCTGGGAAAGGCAACTTGAACTCCTGGGTTCTTCTGGCTGCACACTGGTTGCTACATACACCACTGCAGCTGTCAACTGACAGACTGTCATTACACTATGCAAATACCTGTTGATTTTCAGAGTAGTATAAATTAATCTATTTCAACTATCAACACTATTGCCTGTGCCTATTTGCAGACTGTTTTATGCATCCAAAATACTTCTTCCAATGCAGGCATAAAACAATTTTTGGAAAGTGTTTTAGTAATTTATGTTTTTGCTTTGTTTATTTTAGCATTCTGAAAATACAGACTTTTATTCTTTGCTTTCTATTAACACTTAGGAGTTAGGAGAAGCCATTGTATTCCATTAACCATTTCTTACTTGGATATTTAGCAGCACAACATTAAACCAGATGGAGTAGTTTCTTAGAAACTGAAGGTTTCTTAATGACTTCTGTAAGGGTTATGGTAGTACAAAGAAAAAGAACAGTTATGCCATGGTTATTCTTAAAAACCAGTGCTTCTCTATTTTATTTGTGCTATTTGCTATTTATTTTTCTAACAGGAGGACTTTGAAAAATAGGGGACTATGGTAGGAAGTCCTTTAAAATTTACTTGTAAGGAACTTAGAGTGAAAGGTTGTTAAAAAACTGTAAAAATCTTTCCCTTGAGAAATTTTCTGCAAGAGAAGCTGCTGAGTAGGGAGACTAGTCAACCAGAAGACTTAGAAAATCAATGACAGAAGAATGAATTTAGCAAAACACTTCTGAATAACCTCTTGGAAATATCATAAGGGTTATGTATAAAGCAATGCTGGCATTCTAGAGAAAAAGACAGTATTCAGCCAAAAGAGTGGAGAAGCACACGGAAGCCACCTCACCAAGGTGGACAGAACTCCTTCACTGAAGGAAACAGGGTTTTTTAAGAGAAATGTTTAGTCTGATACAAGATACCAAGAGCTAGTACATCAATTGCAAGAAATGGCCAAAGCCACCAGAGAATTCTATTTCATACCCTGCATTGGATATTAATGTAGAAGGACTCCATAAACTTTTCAAAATTGAAATGTCTCCTTTCCAAGAAGTTAGTTTACATTGACACTCTAAATGAAAACTGTGGGTTTTATCTATAAATATTGATGGACCTTGTCATTGTAGCCACTGCAGAGGTCAGTGACACGTCAACTATAGATGTACTCATTAAGATATCAAGGCAAGTTGATATATTAATGAATCTGAAAGTAAGCATGCTAAACTGGTGTAGCTAACAGTATGTTACCATTTTACAATACTGTGATGTCATAGCCAGACAAAATTTTACATCAGTATGTGAGCAATATGGTGACTACAGAGAGGAGGAGGAGGATAGTTATACCTTCAATGCACCTGAGTTGCAAGATAGAAGGAAATGGTGAAAATAGGCAGGACATCCTGCTAAAAGCACTAGAAGGATGTTTGGCAAGATAGAAGAAAACAAGATAAGCAGTATGGGGAGCAGAGGAGATTCCCCCTTTTTGGGAGGGAGCAGGACAATAGCACAAAAGCATCAGGCATCAATGCAGAAAATTGGAAGACAAGCCCACTTTGCTTGGCTTCTCTTATCGAGGAGCTCTCAAGCCTGATCACCTTGACCTTGGTGACTAAGAATAAGGACCCCAGAACTCAGTACTGACTGTACAGCATCATCTCTATGGTACTTACAGCTAATTTGGAAAAACATTGTCAAATACTAACAGTTTTGTATAGGTAGTGATGATGACATGTAAGAACTAAACCCTGGAAAGAAGAATGCTTTTAATAAATTTAGTAAAGTTGCGTTTTGTTCTTTAAAATTGTCCTATTTTGTCAGTCTTTTAAAAAGTTTCATCACAGAAATCTGACAGATGGATAGACAGACAGACAGTTTCAGTTGCAACATCAAGACTCCTCCAAAACTTTTCTCTTATAATCTGTTAATACCCAGAAATTTCAATGAAATGCTACAAATTGAAAGAAATTTCAGGTTGGATAGCAAGATATGATTCTTACTTAGTACAGTAATTAATATTAAAAATAAAATTTAACTGAAACCCCTTCATTATTCACATGTAAAAAGTTGATTGTACATCTGCAAAGTCCTAAGAAGTCTACAGGTTCAAATAAAATCCCCAGGAAAGCTAGTAATGCTATCTACAAAGCACAAGCAACCATTTCATAGAGACTTTTTTGTCCTTTTGGCAATTTTGTGCAGCAAGCTTGAAAAAGAATTCAACCTCAGCAGAACTATTTAATGAAAAAAAAAGCCTTGTGATATTGCATCTGAATTTTGGGATTTCTACGGGCAATAGTGAAAAAAAGATAAGGTATTTCCAGAAGCTCAATTCTTGCTGCCAAACCATGTTTGTGTCCTCCTAATCTTTTCCTGTTAAAGACAGTGAAGGATCAGTCAAATGACAACCTTAGAATTGTTACACACTGGAAGAACAGAAGTTTTCAAACTAGTTTTTAAAATGTTTCCTCTAATGACTATTTAAATGGGAAGTGTTGTGAGGGATGATTCCCTTTAAACTCTCTTTTCCTTGGGCTAATCATGATAAACTAATCATTAAGTGTAAAACTGAACAGTAAGATTAGTGTGCTTTTGTTATGTAGAAGAGATACATAACCAAAGAATTAAAAATTTGTGAAATTCCCAGCTTTCTAGTATGAAATAGTTTGGACATTCTGGATTTATATCTCAGTGTAGAGGAAAGAAATTTACATCACCAGCTGGAATATAACTTCAGGGATAAATCACAATATGTCTCTCTAATTGCAGGTCCAGCATGTGTTGCTTGTATCTTCACTAAACAACACATGCAAGAAATCACGAGGTTAGTGAATAGCACACAAAGTCAGAACACAAGCACTCCATTGCTACATCTTTAAATGTGAATGTTTTGCTGAAAAGTCTAGCGCATCTTTCCTTTTCAAAGGAAATTTAATTTACTTGTACACTCATATAACAACTTACCAACTGTTCAAACATTGTTCTTTCAGACATTGAAACAATGTCATCATTAAAATATAAAATTAAAAGAAAGTGAGCTTCAAAATGCAAGCTAATCTTCTCTTTTTTTTTTTTTTTTTTTTGCTGGCTATGTGTTGTCTAAAAAGGCATACAGGGTGATAAGCTCTGAAGAGTAATGTAAAGGAGAGTTTTACACCCTGCAGTGTTTGACCAGTCTCTAAAGATTCCCTACAACTCAAATCTTGTGAAATTTGGTCTTAGAGTAGTTAGAAGACTGTTTAGAAGATTTATTCAGCACATAGAACTTCTCTTTAAAATATGACAAACAAAACAATGTGTATGGTATGGAAAGAGAGTATATGCAGGCAATGAATCTGAAGATACAAAATGTAATGAGAGTAGATACTTTAATGCAGCAGATGCACACCTCCAAAATTGGATGTCTAGCTTTAAGTTTGATGCAAACAAAATATAACCTGAAAAAATTTGATATAAAATAACAATATTTAGATGCAGGCAGAACTTTTCAACTTTTTTCTTTCAGTATCTTACAGGAAGAGGAAAGTTAGGTGGCATTTCTCAGACAAAGTATGACTGGGAAAACACATTTCAAAATGCTTGTTTTCTCAGTTTATCACTATTCATATTATTTACAAAAGCAGTGAACAAGCTACGGATGTAAAACACTTTAAAAAAGTCATTATCAAAAGAAAAGATCTCCAAACATCAGTTTCCCAAACAAAACAAATATTAGAGTTGGGATCAGTATTAGGTGTATGATTAGGCTGCCCAATCATGACTGAATTTTTAACTTTTTTTTTTCCAAAAATTGATACCTATGCTTTTTGCACCTCAAAACTTTTCACTTATTTCCCCATTTTAAAAGACTGTCACAGCGCTCTCAACGCTTTTTCCACTCTTACCAATATCAGTGCTTTTATCAGTGTTTTGGTTATCCAACTCTGGTGCTGCAGTTCTGTTTTTCAATTATAACTGATTGAAACAGAAAAGAAGAATCAAATTTGGAGCTGCTTCCTGAAACAGTTTAAATTCAGTTTTGCAGGAAATATTCAGAAACAGTGTGGCCAGCAGGACAAGGGAAGTGATCATCCCTTTGTACTCTGCGCTGGTGAGGCCACATCTCGAATACTGTGTCCAGTTTTGGGCCCCTCACTACAAGAAGGACATTGAGCTGCTGGAGCATGTCCAGAGCAGAGCAACAAAGCTGGTGAAGGGTCTGGAGAAAAAGCCTTACGAGGAGCGGCTGAGGGAGCTGGGGTGGTTTAGTCTGGAGAAAAGGAGGCTGAGGGGAGACCTGATCACCCTCTACAAAGACCTGAAAGGAGGTTGTAGCAAGGTGGGGGTTGGTCTTTTCTCCCCAGTAATTAGCGATTGGACAAGAGGAAATGGTCTCAAGTTGTGCCAGGGGAGGTTCAGGCTCCACATTAGAAAGAACTTCTTCACTGTAAGAGTCGTTAGGCATTGGAACAGGCTCCCTAGGGAGGTGGTGGAGTCACCATCCCTGGAGGCGTTCAAAAAATGTGTAGATGTGGCCCTTCAAGACATGGTGTAGTGGGCATGGTGGCGTTGGGTATACGGTTGGACTTGATGATCTTTGAGGTCTCTTCCAACCATAATGATTCTATGATTCTATAAATCATGAAGGCCTCTTGATAAGTTGTACTAATCCACACCATTGCACTGAGGTTCTTTTTTTTTCACATGTGGTGATACAAGAATGTTGCGAGTATTTTCATAGCCTAAGTTTTCACCAAAACTTCTAAAGAACAGCTTGTCTTTAACTCAGCTGCTTTGTCCTTTCCTTTTTTTTAACATCCTCTTTTCTCCTACTGTTAATTATTTCTGTCACAGACAGTAAGTCATGAGGTAGCAACAAACTGCAAGAAGTTTAAAGTATTGACGATACACTGATTAAGCAGAGGAGATATGTCTGTCAAAAAATTAGCTAGAAGTGGACTATTATGCTATTTATTAGTTCTTGCAATTCCCACATTTCTTTGATTTTTTTTTTCCTCTGTAATATTTCTTCTTCACCCTTCATCATCAAGGTGGAACTGCAAAACAAATACCACACTTTCATAACTATTATGCTTGCAATGTAACTATGAATAGCTGCTTGAAAGCTTGTTATTTTAAAAAACCAAATTGTATACATCAGCCAGGTCCTAGGCCATCAAGAATACTTGTCAAGAATTTACCATACAGATAGAAAATATCCAGGAAATGGAGAGTTAAACTAGACTGCCACCTGCCATCTGAAGATCCTTTATGCATATGTGAAGTACCTGAGCTCACAGCTCACGTGTAATCACACGTATGCATTTCTGCATAGATGATGTTTAAATTTACATCTATACCTTACAATTTATTTTACTGAAGCTGTCTGCAGATGAGATAATTTTCTAACGCTAGTGGTAATTCTGTGTCTCACTGACATTTCCTGTGTTATGCTACATATAACCAATCAATGTTATCTCTGCTGGGTAGCAGAGAAAAGATTTCCATGATTACTATATGCTGCTTGATTTCCTATCCATTTAATTCTGAGTACTTTCTGATTAAATTTTCATAAACTATGTCTTGTTGCTATGTGTATTAGACTACTTTTGTGTGAGCAGTAGTCACTAGTGATACACAGATGTCAGAGAGCACATTAAAGCAAACAAGTACACAGAGGGTTGTATATGTCCAGTTTCTGTGGGCATCTTAAATAGATTTACCCATTATCTCACTGACAGAAGTCAATAAGCTGCTCTTTACCACCTCAGGTCTCACATATGTAGCTATAGGGGAAAAAAAATGGTTTGTGTGTATGACAACTACTGTATTGTAATTTGTGCTATTTGTGAGCTGCTAAAGAAATTGTTGCCAAGGGAAGAAAGGTCAGAAATAGACGTGAACCAGGGAAGATGAAAAGCCAAGGAGAAATTTAGGTCACTAATTAGGGTGGGCAAGTTTCTCTTCCAAGATGGCTTTTATGTGAATGGCATAATTAGGAGACAGTGTTGCTCAGTATTTTCAGTTCTGGCTCTGTAATTCTCTCCAGATTATCTTGGCAGCCCAATATGTTTTCCGGTAAATAAAGGCTCCTCTTCATTAGAACCTTGAATTATAGTGCTGATCAGAATTATAAAAAAGGAGGGGATTTAAGTGTGATCCTTAATCATACCTATTTTTATAAGGGGTGGCTTATTACATGTATAGTTTTTTTCCTAGTCTAGTGCTACTCATATACATCACTATGGCAATCTAGTTGTACAGCCTTTGGTGTATGACATAATGAGTCTTCCAGAAGCATTGTCATAGGTCTCTATTATAGCTATATCTGTGCAGACAATTGCAGACATATCAGAGCTAGCTCTTCCCAGACTCACTTGGGAATCACTCAGCCACTTCAGCACAGTATTTGGCTCTGGCTGGTAAGACTCCTTGGAAATCCCTCCAGCTGAAAAGAATGGAAGGATTTCTTTGTGCTTCCTATTTACGATGCTTCTGTGGTTTTTCAACACTGTATTAAAATAAACTTTTTTAATTGACTCTTTTCCAGGCTTTGTGTACAGTTTATCAATATATTACTTGACAGGAAGAAGTTCCAAATACGGCAGCACACCAGATTAAGACTGGCTGAGATTTAAGCTTGCAAACATTGTCAATACAGCCTTAAAAACTTGATAGCATTGAGGAGTCCTGTGTAAAAAAATTTAACAATAATGGGTCATAGTACCATTTCTGAAGAGTTTATTACAATTTCCAATCATAACATTGCAAGCACATTTTGCTATTTGAGACTCTTCTGTCTCCCTGTAGGGCCAATTTGCTTCCAGATAAACAGTCATTCTAACACTCCTCTCTATATGCTGTCTGGCTGCAGAAATGTGCTTTGCATTTTTTTTTACTCACTTTAAAAAATTCCAAATGCACAAGTTTATTGTGTTTTTTTTTTTCTTTAAGCTTTCTATGTTTTGGGTATGTATTCTAAAAAATGAAAAGCTTTTATCAGTTCTGTGCTAGAATCTTTTGAATTAATGAACCTATCCAGTTCAGTTTGAGTTCTGACAGTCAAGTTTAGAAACTGATCTTTAAAATGCTCCTCACTTATTTATGTTAGGATTTTCTCCTTCTTCCAAAGCTGCACATTTAAGCTTAAGAGAGTAATCACTGGACAGTTATAAGATTTTTATCTCCTCCATGAGCAGCTCAAAGACATTCAACAGTAGCATGTTAACAGGCCACATTTCTTCCTTTGAGCAATACAAGTCACAGAGAGGCTTTCCAAGGGCTTTGAGAATACACCATCAAAACTATGCCTACAGATAGAATGTAAATATCACTTAGTTCCTCTTTTTGTTGATTCTGAGCTTGGTGCAAGAGTTCTAGTTGTGTTTATAAAGGAGATATGTTATCCAAGAAGCTTTCAGAAGGAGTGCGATTAAAAATAAATGCATATTGGTGAGATATCTTGTAGGATTATGGAATGAGTAGGGAATATAGTTTGGAAATAGTATTTTAAGTTTTGTTTTTAAAATTTGTGAATAGCAACATTATTAACAGTTTCAGATTATTTGACAATAGTAGCCACCTTCTTACTAAGAAAATGGAAGGATTTTTGATGTCAAACTTTTATATTTTCATCTTCTGCCCACAGGAAAACAAATGTATATCACAACTAGGATAAATACTGTTCCTTTCTTTTGACAGAAAACTTTTCATCAAAATTGTGATAAATATCTTTACTTGACAGGAAAAAGGGAAATAAATATTTTCTAAAAAATACTCCATGATTTCTGAAATTAAAGGTTGTGAAAAGAATAAATATGACAGTCTTAAGTCTCCCATCATTTTCTGGTAATAAAATAATCTAAGTCCTTGCTGTACGAGGTATTTATATTTTCATTTAATTTACCTATTGTCCTTCATGGTTGTTCACTGAACATCCTTCCTACTTAATTATGAAACACCTTCTTTCCTTGCAGTGTATAGACCAGTACTTTTATTTTCTCCTGACATACTGTAATACTGGCACATCTTGTAATGGTGTACATTTTCTTTATAAGCCAGCTCATTTTCTATTCTTTACCAGCTGTTATTTCTGGCTTTCCAACCTATCCAACCCTTATGTAAATCAGTCCTCCTGCCAAAAGTATTTTTTAATTAAGTTGTACTTCTATAGCTTAACTCAAGGGCAACAGGCAAATAATATTCTCTTCTCAGTCATTTATTCATTGAGGAAGAAAAGAATGAAGAAAACCCCTATAAATATTTATTAGATACCAGCTTTTTTGAACAGCTCTATTCTGAGTCAATCATTGGGAATGCTACAGATCTGACACTAATCTAATAGTCGGCAAATTTTTTAAACAGTAAAAATCTGCAATTGCAGTAGGTTGTGCTAAACAATGATGGTAATGAAACTTTCTTATCAGCAGTAAAACACTAGGACGTAATTTTGTCTTCGTGTTACAGAGACCATTTCTTCCTTTTGGTTGGTTCAAGTTCAGGAAACAAAAACAAAAAAATCCAACTACCTAAATTTCTAAAAGGAAACACAAAATAAAACTTAGATTACTTACTTGAGTGTGAAAAGCTAAAACAAAGCAGAGAGCTCTGCCTCTCTAACTCAGCCACGTCAGCACTTCACAGACCCTGCTCTCTTCCAGACTGTGGGTAGCAATCAAAGATCAGTATAGATAAAAAAGATCTACAGAAGGCCTAAGAGTTACATCTTAAATATATAGAGAGCATGCTGTTAGCCCTGACTATCCCTCCTGGTGCTCCGCTTACCCGCCCATGGCCCAGGACCCTCTGTCAGCCCTCTGGAGCCATCAGCTCCAGCCCCAGTGATGCCACAGCAAGGGACAGTCTCCAGCTCCCTGCAGCCCTGCTGAGCTGGGTCCACCTGCAGGCCCACAACCTGGTCTGGTCTCATCCCATCCTTGCTCCCAGGGAGGTGTCCAATGCCTGGGGCTGAGGCTGCCCCGGTACCCCCGGCTGGGGCACTGGGATGGGCCCTAGCTGCTAGACCCTGCCTTGACACCCCCAGTGCACCAGCCCACAGGGAGCTGCTGGCCTTCGCAGAGACCTAACATATGTTTATGTAACTGTAGAAATCAAAACAATCTTTCCTTACTTGGCTAATCCTACCCCTGAGGTCTCTTACCCTGGACCCTGTAAGAACAGTGTTGAAATTTGTAAGAGTGAATCGACATATTTTGGCAGGATGGCCAACTGGGATGTCATGATCCTAGAACTTGCAACCTTCCTACAGTATGATGCAGTGTAAATATCACACGACTTCCTAGAATTTCCTCCACATTTCTGATGGATAGTTTATTCCTTCTTAATAGATGACAGGACATAATAAACATGGCTTAATGAGTGATAGTTACGTAACATTGAAATTCAGCATGTGAAATCTTCATCATTGAGGGAAGTCACTCAGTTGACCAGCCATGTTGCCACACTCAAGACACCTGGGAAGGTTTGGAGTGGGGAGAGTTTGCACCTGCCTCACTCAGCAGAGTGAATACTTCAACCACCGCCACACGCATCACCTTCCCTAAAATTCATGTGAATGGGTGTATTTGCCACTTATTGTAGTTTGCTTGACGAGTGAAACGTGGTTCAGACTGGAAATCCAGCTCCAAACCCTGATTTCTGTCTGACCCTGGTGACACAACATTAGGCCTCTGAGCTTACGAACCAGTAGGACATTGCACAAGGCAAGGTGGCACTGCCACTTTTCACATGTGCTAAAAACATAGCTCCTATCAGGGTCATGTTGGCTCTAGATGTTAAAAATGAAGTTGTTCTAGGCATGGACCATTTCAAATAAGTATTATTAACTGTGAGATGTTATTTTACATTAGGAAAGTGCCTAGATACCTCAAGTTGTGCCAGGGGAGGTTTAGATTGGATATTGGGAAAAATTTCTTCGCTCAGACAAAGGTGCTCAGACAAAACACCTAAATATTTGGCTCTAATTTCAACAGGAAGTACTCCTACAGAAGTCACTACTAAAAGATTCTTAGATTCTTTTTTTTTGGTTTAAGAATCTTATGTGCTTTCATGGGTCACATTGATGAATAGTTGGCAGAGAGATTCAATGACTTTACAAATATAGAAACCTCAAGAGGACCAGAAAATAGTTCAAAATAGCTGGAGATTGGGAGAATGTTAGGAAGGAATATTGTATATGCTTGTCATGTTCTTGGTCTATACAAGTATCCATCAATGTGCATCCATCTAGGTTCTTTGTGGGAGACAGGATAATGGGGTAGATTTTTAGTCATAGAAAATCAATATGGCTATTCTCATTTTCTTAACACGTAAAAGCTGAATTCTCTAGGTTAGCTGGGAGATGATGGTATTAATTTTCTTGTACTTAGACACAGGATTTCTGTGAATGATCAAAGCATGTATACAATGCTGTCCTCTGTTCAAAATAGGGGGAAAAAAAAAGAAAACATACAGTATACCTGTTACTTTACTGGGAAAGTCTATAAAGGTTATTGTTACTACTTACAGGAAAAATAAAAGCTGTTGAACAAAATAAAAACCAGGCACGTGATATTAAATAATCTATTCAAATTATTGGAATTAAAACCGGCTTAAAATAACATTTTGATTGAGAACATATAGCTCATTAGCTGCAAATACAAAACTGTCCCTCGTCACGAATAATGTCCATGAAGTAATGACTGACATGTGAAGTAATATGATTATATAAAGAATCTTATTCCTTAGATTAAACACATGAATGTATTCTCCTGAAAGAATTTTTATTTTTACATATATTAAAGGTAGAAATGAACGATATATGTTTAAAAATCTAGAAGACGTGTATTTAAATATTAACATGTATGCACCTTGGCAAATCCTTCTGCAAAAATTAGAATCAGTTATAAATACTGTATGTTCATTCTATATATAATTCACAAATGTTTCCAAAGTTGATTATTCTATAAGAGTTATTTTACAAGCACTTTGCAAATACTCCTTATTAAGATTGAATCCCACACTTATCTCAGGTTTGAAAAGTTTGTTCCTTCAATTCTTTTTGACTGGCAAGATGTATCTGTAAGTCAGGTTCCTAATGCAAATTATTTGTACTTACATGAACTTCAATCAAACTACTCAGTTACTTCATCTTACTTACACTTTCCCTGATGAAGTATTTGTCCAGCAATAGAAGAGAACTTTGGTTTTACATGTTCTGATATATTGAATACTCCACTTAACTTCTGAACTTAAGTTGAAAAGGCATAATGCCAAGCTGGCATTGCACTGGGTAAAGTTTTTAGACTCCTACTAAACACCATGGGTAGAACAGATGAATGGTCTACCCAGCCATGGGGATAGGAGGGCTATGCGTATATCCAGTGATGACTTCTTTGAGATCTTAAAAATTAGTTGTAGGAACAAATGTAGTGATCTTCATATTCCAAACAGAGTAAGTAACCAGAACTGCTTTTACAGTCACTGATTGTATTCACAGAATGATGGCAGATCTTCCAAAGCAGTCAGCTATATCAGGGTGTTGCAAAAAAAAAAAAAAAAAAAAAACCAAAACAAAAAAAAACCCAAAAAGTAATAGTCTTTAAAGAAATACCTTTACTATTAACTTACCTCCTTCACCACTAGAATAAGGGCTAAAAGACTGGCTGTATTTTAACGAAAACCTGGGATGTCAGATGTACCAGGCTGGGCATGGCTGATACTGAGGCTCGGGTGGAGCATAAATACGGCTCCTCAGGCATTGTCTGGAGGGTGCAGGATGGGCACCCAGCTGTGTCCTCACACAGCTTGCTCTCATTATTTAGCTGTTTACACAGAAGTTTGATACAAGGTTTTATGGCTGCACGATGTCAGAACTGGCCTTGAACACGGGTAGCCAAAACCAAAATGAACATGTTAGCTTTGTATTTTAATGCAAACAATTGTTATATGGGTAAAAGTATATATGAATATGTAATAATTATATTATTTGAGAAGAACATATTTTTAGCATTTTCTAATCCAAATTATGCAAGTTTCAAACTCAAAAGAAAAAGGGCCATCTGGATCCTTAAATGGTTACTTTTCCAGATAAAATATGGCTTTACAGATGAACTGGTCTGATTTATGTTAGTTCCATGCTTGTAATTTTCCATGACAGTGGTTCATAGATTTCATTCCCCATGGCCACATGGCTTATCTATAATTTCATCTTTATTTTGTGAATTATTTTCCCATTTCTTCTCCTTAATAATACAAGGTAACTTTTCATATTTTAATGGGAATGAAAATAATATTTTATTCTTTTGCAATCTTTTACTGTCTTTTACTTGTCTGAGGGAAAAACTATTTTTTTCTCTTGTGGGTAAATTATTTGTAAAAGACTGTAAATATTAAGGCAAGTATGTCCCAAATTGATGTAGCTAAATGCACAAAACCTCCCAAGAGAGCAAACATTTGAGTTGTTAGAGTATCTATCACTGGTGCTTGGTTTTTGGTATCCTACTGCCCATGGCAATTAGCTCCAGGGTTTGATTTCTCCTTCTAAACAAGGCATATTAAGGTTAAATGCTGCATTGTTTAAAACTTCTATTAGAACTCACTATTGTCTTCAGACAGCTTTGAGATTGCTTGCAAATGCACTCAACTATAAAATTGTACTAACGCTGTCAAATCATCTGAATGTTTCTTTGAGAAGTTAAAAGTCCTGTCATTTGATACCACTTGTTAGTTAAATAAATGCTTGAGAGTGTTCTACCCAGAAGAATTTAAGAAATAGGAATGGGTATCTTTCAAGTTCCAAATCTGCAATTACTTTTTATTTAAGGTTATTAATGAAGAGGAATAGGGGAAAATGGTTGCTTCTAGTTACATCTGTGACTATTGCGTTAAGCGCTGAAGGACTGAGCAGTTTTTCTAATTTACATAGGATCTTAGTATTGAATATGATTTGCAAAAAGTAAAAATATTAGCTTATGTCACTGTGGTAAAAAATATTAAAATAGTTAAAACTGCAGTAAAGGCCTTTTTATGTGGTTTTTTTTATAAAATAAGATTTTTTTTTATTTTTAACTGGTTTTGTAATTATGTTGAATATTTAAGAAAGCATCCTTTTTAAAGAATGTCATAGAAGTGAACAAACTAATCCAAACCAAGGATAAACTTAAACAAATTTTATTATGCAACAGAAACTAATAGAAAACAGGAACAATCCCAGAACCCATCAGCACTCCAGCAACATTTGAAACACCACCACAGGTTCATTGCAACAGTCAGGGTCTTATTAGTACATGGTGACACACAAAAAATGATGCACACACACACAGACTCACTCTCAAAGGAGGAAACTCTCTCAAGGGTATCCAGAAGAACTAATCACTTGCCCAAAGGGACAAGGGCTCACTCAAGGATATATCCAGAAGAAAATAATCACTCACTGTGGGAGGTGAGGGCACTCAACTCCTGGAAGTTTCCTCAGATGTCATCCCGATCTAAGGGGAGAGTTTCTGTTCACAGTCCTGCTGTTCCAAGAAAACCACTCAAAGTAGGTCTTTGGTGGTGGCCTTATTTATGCCCTGGTTGGATCTGACTCATGGTCATATTTGGACATGATCCAGGAAACCTCTCTGGCCTGGGGTGTCTTCTCATTGGCTGGGGACACCATCTGTTGGGCAGAGGGTCCCACCTCCCACACTCCCTCGCCTGAGGGACATACTTGAGTGGGAGCATCAAGCCCTGGCAAGTATGTGAGGGTCAGCACCGGGCCAAAGTGTATATGTGATGACCACCACGGTGCAGCACAAAAGGCACAAAAAGAAAGGGTAGAAAAGTGCCAACGGCTGCCATGCTAGAAGCCTTGGTCTTTGTCAGGGTAGGTGCGTCTGCCACACAAAGAACCAACTCAAAATAACCTTTATCATCAATGTCTTGCATTACATCTTTATTGCAACAGCACTATGGTTATAAATTTAGTATATTATAATTGAAATTTGCATCAAGGTAGATATAAAGACATGACATTTTCTAAAAATTACATCAATTTGAAGGCAGAATGAAACATACTCAAAACAAACAATTTCATGAAATATTACTAAATTAAACACATAGAAGTCACACAACTTCTATGGTAATGTAATTACATTAATTTCAATAAATTTATGATTGACTCACTTGGTATTGGTATCTTACAGATTCTGCTAGCAAAACAATATTATTTATGTGGAGCCTCATCAGCAAAATATGTTATGAATAAAAGCTCTTAAAAATTACAATCTAAGCAGAAAATGAATGTAACTATGCAAAATAATGTGTAAAAACATTTAGATAGGCATTACACCATGAAAATAATTCTTTAAGAGAAAAAAATTGAACATTGTTAGGAATTTTCATATCCTGTTGAGAATCAAAGCCTTTATTTTAAATATTTGCAACATTTAAAGATTTTCTGCTTCTTCCAACTTTTTCATCTCTGTTTAGGTGAATAGTGTCAAGAAAATTTGTGAGCATATAATGTTATATGAAACGTTCATTTTCAAATACCTCATTTAAATCATTCTGATTTTAGGTGTCATTCATTTTTCCTTTATTATGCAGAAAAATATGTTTGGGGAATCTTAAACAGCTTATCAAAAATGGAATTTCTACTAATTGTGCACTCCCCTGGAAAGAAGAAGCATAAAAGCTCTAAAGAGAGTTAAAAAAAACCCATATTCATGCAAACAGTGATACAAGAAGTATAAAATAGCAATATATATCATACTACTTGGTGATATTTCAAAACCTATTTTTAAAAATTATTAATTGGACTTCCATGACTTCATTTCAAATATTCTGCTTTCTATGTAAACCAAAGCAGAGATAAAGAAGATTCTATCAACAGTTGTTCAAATAAATCCATTTTCTTGGATAAAACATAAATCTTCAAGATGATTCATCTATGAAGTTATTCAGTTTGCATGATTAGCCCTATATAAATTCAATTAAATTTTATTTCAACATTATAAAAATTCAGTAATAATGCACTAAATGAAAGTGAATCATTATATTTTGACTAGTAATATATTAGTAAGTGTTTCAAAATGCTGAAAATAGGAGGTCGGGTCACACCCATATAAAATACTTTCAGAGAAACACCAGATGTTGCCGTAAGTGGTATGGTTATGAAAAAGTTGGAATTTTTCCATTGAGCTAATGCTTGTGAAAACCAACATGATGTTAGTGGCATTACTGTCTTGTAGATAATGCTTTTTCAGATGAGACCTAAAATTTAAATCCCACTGTTTATGATAATTAATTTTTTTTTAAAGACTGATAAAAGGATATCTTCTTTCAAATTCAAACCCATTCTGCTTTCATGTTATTCATTAAAAGTCTCCAGTCTTCCTGGTTGAAAGACCTTTATAGTGTTCTGTGTGCTATTAATACTTGTGTTTGTCATCTCAGAGGTGCTGTATTATGGTAGCGGAGAATTCTCACTATTTGTGCTCATACACATTTCCTCTTCTATATTACTTTTCAAAATCTTGGCTATGTCAAAAATTTTCCTGTAGCTGAAGAAGCTACAATCCTTTCATAGTATAGTGGCACAGAGAGCTTTCACCATAATATAGTGCAATAATATCCATATGCTGGTGTCTCTGCATGGATAAATCCATCACTTCTCCAGTCAACCAGTTTTGAGGAAGCAAGAAATAAATCCACAGCTCAGATTCCTTCTTGACTTCTGTTAACTCAGACAGATGAACAGAAGATCTTTGATAAAGTTTAGAACTCAGTTGTGGGATGGACATTATGTTTTTAATTGGCTTTCTCCATTGGAAAAGAAGATATGCAAATAGGCTATGCTCATGAATAAGAACTTTTATATCATTGTAAATTTAAAACATTTACTATTTTGTGCTAAACATTACAGGTGACCTCAGAGTAAATTCACTTCAGATATTTTGATAAAATGTTATTCTTGCAATTTCATATTGGCAAACTGATAATTAAGGTATTAAATTTATTCAGGTATAGACAGATAATTTATTGTAACTTTATGATTTATTAAAAGGAAAAAAGAAAAATATTTATATATTTAGAGAATTATATAAACTTATATTTTGATGTCCATGAAGTACGTGTGAATAAAATAATAGTTCAAGTTCAGAATTAACGCTCTCAAAATTGCTTATTTAAGATGTCAGCTTTGCATCATTAACTAACCCTACTAAAAATATCAAAGAAAGGAGATGTGTCTAATGAGCAATATTGTCTGTACCTGCACATTAAATGAACATAAATATCAAGTCCCTGAGGGCCATAATGGGCTTGACTGTACCTTCCCAGCCCCCAGGGCCTCTCCCCACCCCTGCCTTTGACCCAGGACCCCATTTCAGCCCAGGCGGGGACAATAGTTTCCCTGTGGCCTGCCTTGCTCCCTGGCTGGGAGCAGCCAACAGCCCCAGGCTGGGGGAAGGCGCTTCCCTCCCTCATTCTCACAATAAATTTCATAAAGAACAGTCATGTAAACTACAGTATTGAACTAAAAATACATAAAATTATAATATATCTCTCTCATACTTTCTTCCCTGTTAACTTTGAAAGTTATTTAGGGTTTCTAATAGGCTTCCATGGATTCATTCAAATGTTTTGTTTTCTATGTAAGCCAAAGCAATGATCTCACACTTTTAAATGAAAGGAGATGCTGAGAGCTGTACAAGAAAAAAGCAAATATTTGTTGGACCTGGTTTTGAGGCATTGTTGATGATGCACAAATGCCACATTTTACCTTTAAAACTCATGTTGTGTATGCAAATATGGAAGTTCAAAATTTTAAATCATTATAGTTTATAGGATCTAGAATCGTAAAGATATTATTTATAACTTGCACTCCAACATTGAAATACTACCAGTATAACTTCACTTGTGCTACTGCTTAGAGACACATCAATCTAGGTTTTGCAGAAGCATTTTCATAGCTATCTACAAGTCGTATATGATCTACAACTGTTTAGCACTACAGAGGCATTTGGCCAAGAGGAGAAAATCCTCAGTTTAGACTGCTGGAAATTGAAACTTTTCAGGTTCAAGATGCAATTTAAGGCATTCAAGAGAATTTGTATTTGTGCTACAGCACCTTCCTAAATTAAGATGCAAGCAAACTAAAAAGAAAAGAGAGCCTGAGAGAAAAGGCAGTTGGGAAAGTAGCATACACACCAATATTCAGACACAGGAAAAAAATGAAAATTCCTGAAATAATAGCTAAAATTGTTTTGTTTTGTTTTCAGAAAGCTTAGAAAAAGTTAAGTCAAAAGATGTAACTGTTTTGAACTAATACATCCTATGAGAACAGTTAAAACATGGAAGCATTTATAGTTACTGTTGTTTCACTTCCTCGAGATCAACTGAATTTTCAGTAGAGCAAATATTCCCTTGCCCCACATTTCAGGCAACTGTCATAATTTCTAGGCTTAATTATTTTTTCAATCTATCCTCTTCCTGAATGAGTATTGAAATGTGTTATCTGATACGTAATAATAAAAGATGTTTAGTAAACTATTCCATAGGATTCCCCACACCTGAATTGTTGGAGCATTTTCTTATGGTATAGATCCCAGTCTCCACTCTAATAAAAATTCAAATGGCAATGTACAAAGCACTGGTGAAATAGCATTGACTTAAAAAACTAATGACAAAGCTGCTACAAAATACTGTATTCATTTGAAGCTGTCCAGCCCACTGGGACCACAACTTTCAGTCATTCCATGGCATTAGATGAAATCTAGCAGATGTTAAATGTGTCAAAATCTACAACTAAACAATCACCTAAGCCTTAATTTTATGAGGTTTGTCTTATTTTGTCTCCAATGTTCATTGACTCTAGCAAGGAACAAACTAAATACATAAAATTATCTTAGGAAAAATTAAACTGTATTGAGGCATCTCCTATGCTTTGAACAAGGTTCATTGTAACTCTATTGACATCAGTTAGTGTTTAAAGATTTTAGGAGGATGTAAAAAAAGCTCATAAAATCACAATCATTATAGTCTGGGGGGAAGCTGTGTGTTTTTCAAGCAGAGAACTAAGTTTCTATCTTTGAATTTTGGGCTTGTTTTTTATCTCGTACTACTTATAGGAGGCCCATTACTTTACTGAGAAGGAGATGGAAAATAGAGTGTACAGCCAAGGGACCTACAAGTGCCACTTTACTAGGCATACACCATTCAACCAGGAACACTAAAGGGATTAAGAAGGCAGCTTTATATTGTCTCAGAGGTACAGTAACATAAGCACCACACCGGATTGTATGACAGTTACTATGGTAACTATTCCTTCTTTTCCTGCCACTAAACAACACATTTGCTGGCAGAACAAACCAAGTAATTCAAAAGCATGTGAGACAAAGGTTATTATGGAGTCCTTACAGTCTGACAATGTTTTCAATTTTCTCAATCTAAAGATTGTCTATTTTGAATGCTTAAGCCTCTAAATGGTTTATTTTAAGCTCTTGTATGCAAGAGAATTATATTGGATTCTTTTGGGAGACGTCAGGCAAGAAAGAGTAGAGGCACTTCCTAAGAAGAGTGCCATGAACAAGTTAGAAAAAAGAACAAGATAGTAGGATATGAAGAAGTGACAGAATACTGCCAGACAAATATCTTGATAGAATTATCCTTATCTAATAAGGATATCTAATAATCCTTAAGTAGAACAGAAATATATGAACACTGTTAAGAGGCAGAGATGGAGGTTAAGGGAATTATTGGTTCAAAAATTTAGTCATAGTTGTTAGAATGTGCATATGTCTGACGGAGCAGTTGGGAATTAGACTCAAATTTCACCCAAATGGAGCAATCGTCTGACTAGGTTAAAGATACCAAATCACACAGGAGTACGAACAGCAGCAATGTCCTAGAGAAGTAAGCATATTGTGCTTATAGTGTATATAAAATAATGAGGGGCAGGCAGGGAATGATACAAAAAAGAAAGAGACAGGAGGTTAGAAGTATATTTTTTGCGTGTCATAATTTAACAAACAACTTCGAATCAGTGAGCATCCTAAGTTTGTCTGCCTTGGCAAACTGCTTCCACTCCAAGCATTCAGTTTCATCACTGAAAATTGTTCAGTTCCTGACCGTGGCTGCAAGTATCTCAAGGGAAAGTAGAAGTAGGACTTAGTAGGTAAAAAATACTAAAACATTTTTTATTTCTTTTTCAGATGTTTTGTTTGATGCTTTCCCCCAGAAAATGCTTTCTTTAAAGGACTCTAAGTTTCAGTGAACTTTCATTAAATACTCATTTGAAGAAGTGAAGAAAAATCACAGGAACTCCACCTTAACTGATTTTTTTTATTTTTTTTTTATTTTTTTTTTTTTTAATGGTTTGATTTAGGACAGAATTTATATGTACTGCTAGAGAAGCACGTAGACTGTTCATTCATATTATGGTAGCAAGGCTTCTTTATTCTAACTGTAAATTACACATTCTTGCACTAGAACATTGCAGCAATGTAAATTTTATATATGCAGAACTCCTATCAATAGGATTAAAATCATTTCACACTGAGGATAACAAGATCCATCTTTTTAAATGTTTCTACTAAATTCCATTCTCTAGGCAAAATTAAGTACATTTGAAGCATCCCTCGACTGGCACTAGCTTGTGTCTAGTGTTAGCATGGCACTATAGATGGGCTGATAGGTCCCAACTGTCAGTCAG
>NW_009613328.1:41675-51763 GCF_000690535.1 Cariama cristata
TAAAAAGAAATTAATTAATAACATTCTGCTACCATTCAGAGTGCAAAGATATTCAGGATCCATATCATGCATATATATGGCAACAGTTTAGAAGGGAAACAATTTTGGGTAGAAAAGAAAAGAATGAAACCAACAGAACATGCAAAGCTTAGGACAAGTCATTTAGCTCTTTTGAAATGCCTGTGGCATTTTATCAAGACAGAGCTTGCCAACCACACAAGAAACAGTACATCTTTCTGCTAAGCCAGAGCTCCAAATGCAAAGCCTAGCCTTGAAAAATATTCTATGCATTGATGGAACTTAATGAAGGAACATAGTCCTAAAATGAAAGATGGATTACAGCAAGTCAGCAGAAGTAGCATTTCTATGTTATTTTTCCACTGTTTATGTTGACAGATATGAGAACAACACAGATTAATGATCATATATGGATGGAATATGAATGGACATTGCAGATTTGATTAGCATATATTTTAAAAACAAATGTATTTCTTGCATTTGTACATTACAGCGATTTATTAATTTCATTCTTGAAGGCTGTAACTAAGTGATGCTTAAAAAACTACAGATGATAACTTTTAAACCACTTTCCAGACACACAGAAAGGGGTCGGGGGGAACAAAACAAACCCCAAAACAAAACGGAAGGAAAATTAAAAGCTGATAAATCAAAGAACTTCTACCAATGTTTTTTTCTTTACCCTGTGGAATTTTTTTCTTGCTTAAGAATATTGATTATCAATCCCCTTTTGCCTATAGCTTCAAATAAATAAACAAATAATATCCATCCCAATGACTTTTTTCAGGAAAAGTCTGAATAATATTCAAGACACAGGAAAGCAAAGGGTTATTCAAAGCATTAATCAGGATGAGCCCTTACAAAAGGGTACTTTTTCAACAGCAGTTTAGAAATTTGAATCTAATTATAGTTACTGATTGTAATTCAATTGAGTCTTGTTTTTCTTTTCCTTAGAACTGCCAATTTACTTTCCTCTTTATGGAGAAATACATATTTCAATTAAACTTCTAATCAGGAAAATTTTTGTAAAGATAGGATACAATATTTGGTAAGAAACTCTTAGATCCCACACAATTTGGTACAAAACACTGCCTAATTTGGAACATGAAAGTGAGTTTCTCTTCAGCCAGGAAGAGTGATCTATCTACAGAACTATCATACGAGCATGTGCAATTTCAAAAAGGAGAAACCAAGGAGTTCAATACCAGAGTTCAAATAACTCTCTCAGCCCTGCTACGTGTTCTGTCTACCTGGCTGGCTGCTCTGAGGAGGGATTGTCTAAGAGTGTTTCTCAGTCTTTCATTCACACCTATTTTTTTGTGAACATTTTGATCATTTCACCCTGAGGAACAAGACAATTTGAGATCCTAGAAAATTCCAGGGGAAGGGAAAATGATTTTTTTTTTTTAAGCCTCTCTTAGTTTTAGCATTCCCTAGAGCTCTCTTTTCAGTTGCAAAATTGCCTACCCAACAGGGGTCCAGTAACCTTGGAGATAACACCTAAATTACAAATGAGAACTTTTAAATCTATTTACTTTGCAGAGTATGTTTTCTGCATTTGGAAAACTGTAATTTCAATTACAACAAAATATACTTACACATGTAACTATGTTTAGTGGATTTAATGGGCAAGTTGACATTGGGTATACAGTTGGACTTGATGATCTTTGAGGTCTTTTCCAATCAAAATGATTCTATGATCCTCTGATTCTATGTTAGACTGCTATTTAAAGAATACTTTGGATTCTGAAAGAGACCAATTAAAATTTTATTAGAAATGAGTAAACCAATCTGAACTAAACAGAATCTGGACTTCAAAATAGAGAAGAATCAGGGTTATAACCAAACTATTTCATGATAAACTGAACTCTTTAATTGAAAACATACCCATGAAGCAATGCGAAAGCCCAGCTATCTTTCTTACTTCAAAGGTATTCAATCTGGCAAGTTTGGGTATTGTCACAGCTGTGCTTTTTGTTAATCTCACAGTTTTTTGCTGTTTTTTTGTCTCTTTTTAATCACTATTCTGAATGAAAAAAGTAATAATACTTTTTTTTTTTTTTTTTTTTTTTTTTTTTTTCAAAATAAAGTTGCGAACATGGACACCAGTGCCCTTAGATCTATGAGTTATTTAATATGAGCTAACATACATGTTCTCATCTTTTTGGTACTTCATTTACTTTAAATGTAAGTTTCCATTTTAGTATCTTTGGATTTGGGCTAAGCAGTCAATCAGATCACACACAAAGCTCAAAAAAAGGACAAAAATAGACATTTATAACATACAGAGCGATTACAAGAATATAGCCCACAGTGCCTTTAACTCCCTCAGAAGGTACAAATAAGATGTTTGCCAGAAGAATTTTCAGAATTTTTCTAGGGCTGTCACTGCTGGTTAGAATGTTGCAAAGTACTGAAAGAGATATATTCAAATTTATGGCCCATAGCAACAATAAAGAAACTGTTTTCAATAAAGATTACACATGTCTTTTAAAAATTATCCTGTCTACTTGGCTAAAAAATGGTCACATACCAATATCCTTCCTCCATTTTTCATGTTTTATTTGAAATTGGTATCACACACATAGTTCTTACCTGAGTTTTTGTACTAAAGGTGCAAAAATGGAAAACGTCTCTTACAAAGTGCAATCTCTGACCAATCAACCATGAAGGATGTATTGCTCATGTATCCAGAGAACAGCAAAATCCTCTTACTTCTTAGCAGATGCTACATTTTGCCTTTTTTCACATTAAAATTGTCTTCCAATATAATTGAAACAAATTTTATTAAGATTTCTGATCTGTACATAATGTTTGGTTTCTGTCACAAGGCTCAATATAGAGGTCTGTCATCATCTATGTCTTTTCATAGTAATCACAGTAGATACTGACTGAATAAGATCATCAACCAGCAAGATTCCCTTGCCGTGTTGTTCATGTGTGTACGATTGAAATAGTACCTTTAAATTCACATGAAAACTTCTGAAGATTTAAGATGATCTTTTTGAAACTGACCAATATCTTGGAATACTATAAACAAATTGCAGTCTCTTAAAAGCTCAGTGGAACACTAATGTCTGGATAACACTGCCATTGTTAATGGTATGCTATTATTCTTCTTTCTTAGGAAGGATAGTCTTGGTTGGAAGGTCCAGTTGGAACTCATCTTTAGATATTTGGTTTGTTTTTTTTTTTTTTTTCTTCAGTGGAGAAACAAAATATTACATTTTCCATAGTTAGAGTGGTCTGACAGGACAGATGCAGAACACTTTGAAATGTTGACTATTTTGAAGTCAAAGAAAAGAAAGAAAAATCTCCTGCTGATTTGAAATTTGGACATTCTGACAGTAAAAGTGACATTAAAGAGTAATCATTTTGATTACTCACCTTTCAAAAGTTTGAGTCATGTTCAAGGCCCTCTACAATCTTTTTTGCACTGACAAACTGCATTTTCCAACCTCTATGAAGTTTAATGAAAGTCTTGCTGCTTTTAAAAAATTTTTGACTGTAGTCTGCCGCTGTTAACACCTCAGGAGAAAAGTAATATAACCTGCTTGTTTTGGGAACAGTACTTTCTTTTTCTTGTTTCGAGATCTGCCCCGTTGTCAGTACATTTTTAACAACAAGGAAAGGAACCTTTTGTAGTAGGATGAAGGAATGGTTCAAGGGATGACTAATCGAATAAAGAGCATTCTTTTCTTGCCCTTCACATCTCCCGCTACTGTGAGAAATGCAATTCCTTGACAGTAGACAGCCCCAGTATTTTCTTAAATGAAAATTACAAGGTTTAGCCGGGATCTCCCAATAACTACCATTCTCTATTAAAAACTGAACGTCATTGTTGATTTTAATAAATTAGTTGCTAAAACATATCTGGAAATCCCACAGAACATCTAGTTACATCTCTCTGTTTGGATATCTTTAAATACTTTTAACTCTTGCCCCTTGATATTTTGGTGTATATAGATGAAGTATATTAATGCAATCAATAAAGCACAACCAGTATAATTGAATTAAGAATGCACTACAGAATTACTGAGGAGGAGTTGAGTCTTTATCCCTCATTAGGAAAATCAGCAATGTTTCTACCCTATATCCAGCTAAGTCAGAGAAGTAACCCAAATGTTGTGACTGATAGAGAAAAAGAGGTAGGATTCGGGGGTTAAAAACTTAGTAAGAAGCTGCAATGCTCTGCACTAACTCAGTTTTGAATAACACAGACAATGAATGTCTGACGAGCTAAGGCACTGTCTTTCACTGAGGCCTATATTTTGTTTGGGAACCTTAATATCCTTTGAGAATGTAAGCCTCAAGATCTACATGTACAGAATTTGGGATAATAGCATTTCTCTGCCTCGGAGGGTTAACATAAATACTCAGAAACTAAGGTAAGGGAAGACATGTATAAGTACTTCAAGATAGATTTTTTCCTGATGAATGAACAACTCTCTTGTTCTTTGTTCTTGAATTCTTTGTCACAAGCATTCTTTTTGTTGTCATGTCCCTAATTGCATGTATAAATTTGTTCTTTCAGTTTATTTCCTCACAAATTCTGCAATGAAGGAGACAAGGGTGCTGCTATATAATCTTGTCAATAGCTTATAGCTTATGTACAAGGAGGGAGGGAAATATAGGTTATATGGACAATAATAAAGGTTTAGTTCCTTCATTCAAAGTTCTTTATTTCAGCCTTATGATATTTCTTTAAAGTTTTAGTTCCATGCAATTATGTTAGCATATAGGTAATTATCACAGATAACTCACATTTAACTTGCCAATGTAAAAATTAAGAATGTTCTCCAAATTTCACTTTGTTATTAGACTGGAGGTTTCATTTTAGCTGATAACTGATTCGTGTAATGAAGGATTTAAAAAACTTTTGTTTTCTTTGAAAGTACATATTAGAAAATATTATGAGTTTGCAAAAAAAAATGAGATTTTAAAATTATTGATGTCATTACTTATAAAATTATGAAAAGCAAGTGATTTGAGCAGGAAGCCTGTCCTTCAAGTTATAATCCTACTGCTTCTTAGTATGGGAGACAGCACATAGGTGTGGGAGTAGTTTGCATCACACTGTCCTACATTGGGTTGAGCATTACCTGCGTGGTTAGATGATCATCATTCATCTAACACAATGGACTAGTCAACTTAGTCTTCAGCTGGATCAGTATTTGCTATTATGCATTATTCACCAGGTCAAATGAAAGTATAGTAGATTTTAAACAAAGTTTTATGTCTTAAAAACATAATGTTGTAGAAACTTGAAATAATTTTTGTAAAGTCAAGAAGGTTTACAAAAACAAAGTTTATTTAAATTAAGATTTTTTTTTCACTAATTGGGAAGTTCAGAAAAAGAGCAGAAAGGAAGAACAGGGAGAGAATAAGTAAAAAAATCAAATAACCCATTTATTTCATAGAATTGTAGAATCACAGAACAGCCCAGGTTGGAATAGAACCTGAAAGATCCTCTGGTCCAACCTTTCATGGGAAATGAAGCATAAATGAGACTATCTAGCACCCTGTCCGGTTGCATCTTGAAAACCTCCAGTGATGGGGACTCTACTATGTCCCTGGGGAGTTTGTTCCAGTAACTGTTCTCACTGTAAAGAATTTCTTTCTTATACCAGGACAAAACCTCTCCCAGTACCACTTGTACCAATTGGCCTCTGTCTTCTTCATGTGGTTCTTTGTGAAAAGAGAGCCTCCATCCTCTTTGCAGCTACCCTTGAAATACTAGAATACTGTGATGAGGTCCCCCTGAGCCTTCTCTTCTCCAGGGAGAAAAGACCTAATGCCTTCAGTCTTTCTCATACAGCAGTTTCTCCAGTCCTTTGATCATCTTTAGACTATCTCCATTGTGGGGAGATTTAGAACACGAATTGTGGAGACCAGAACTGGATATAGTGCTCCAGGCATGACCTGATGAGTGCTGAGTAGAGTGTGATGATCACGTCTCTACCTCTGTTAGTAATGCCCCTGTGGATGCAGCCCAGGATCCAGTTTGCCTTTGTTGCTGCAGCAGTGCACTGCTGACTCATCTTCAGCTTGCTGTCTACCAGTATCACCAGGTATCTTTCAGCAAGTCTGCTCCTCAGACACAGAGTTCCTAGCCTGTACTGGGCTGTTTGGTTACATCATCCCTTTGGTTACGTCATTCTTTCGTTTTCTGTCAGACTTTATTACAGCCTTCTTTTCTTCAATCAGTATTGTTTTTTTTAAATTTAAAAAATAGCAAATATGTTATAGATGAAGCAACATACGTATTTCTGATTGACTAAAAAATCCCTTTGACGTTTTCACGGTTTTGTGAAAACCTTTTCTGCTAAAGGATGACTCTGTTTAAAAATTGCTTGAACAACAGGGGGTTGAAGTGAGGAGGCAGTAATGATGGAGGAAGGAGGAAAATGGGCTTCCTCTGTAAGAAATGCATGTGAGAGAATAGGCATAAACATCTGGGGTGAAGGAAAAAAAAAAAAAAAAAAAAAAACAGAAAAAACTTGGTAAACTATTGTAAAATTTAAAGAAAATAAAATACAAAATTTGAAAAAAAAATTTAGAGAAGGAATGAATATAATAAAAAGAAAAATAGGATTAAAAGAAGCCAAGAGTCAAGGCAAACATTTTCCCCTCACAAAAATGAGAGAATACATAAACTAAACTAAAATAGTTTTTGAAAAATAACTCTTTAGTAAGTGATATGACAGCTTTTTTATCTTTTTTTCATTAAGATTATAAATTAAAGTAATATTTTGTTCTGATTGTTTAAAACTTCATTGCATTGAAACTTTACTGACAGCGTCACAAGTACCAACAAACACTTCCATGTAAATAATTGAAAAACCTTCCAGGATGACAGAATACCTAATGGATTTCATTCTAGTAGAATCCTAGGAGCTGCACCTATTATAAGAATTAGTGTTGCTGATACGGTACAAACCGCTTGACACTTTGGGATTTGTTAAATAGGGCTAATGAAGGACTCATTGCTTGAGAAGTGTTATATAGGGAATAGACTATAGTGAAGATTAAAAAAATCCCACAACAATGATTATGAAAATATTTTGGAACAGATCCCTCAGAGAATCAATTTGGGTTAGAGCACATATTTAATTTTGTACAATAACAAAACCCAAAGCAGTAAATTAATGCTCACCGGTCCCCAAACACATTTTCACTATCTAACCAAAGTCACCCTGAAAGACGACGCAGAGTAAATCAGTTCATTTATAGTGAATGAAATTTCAGTAGTTGTAGTGTATAATCCTATTTTGTTAGCTCTCCTCCTCCTTCTAAATTGCACTTCCTTACAGCACCAGCTTTAGTTTTGCAAATGATGTTGTCCAGCCATCTCTAAAATTAAATTTGTAGTAGCAGCATCTGGTTCTCCGTTTGTCACTTCCTTTGTTCTGATCTTATCCTCTTCTAAAGTTATTACTGACTTTACCAGTTACATGCAAAACAATGTATAGTCAAGTTTTCACTAAAAAACCCCCAACGCCATAGCAGTTTTTGTCTTGTGTACATCACTGTTTGCATATTTAGAAATCAATGTGGCAAAAGCTAGAGATACATGCCATGAATATATATGAGGCTACACATTTCAGCTCTTCTGCAGACGTAAAACCTAAACAAGAAAAAAAAACCCCGAAAAGCATCCAACCAGAAAAACATCTATAGCAAATGAGTAATGAAAATCTGATACTATGTTTGCAAAAAATGTGTTGCTTCCATGATCCAAATACTTCTTTCTTCATCTTCTGTGCTTAACAGCAAATGACAGGAGCGTCCCCGTGCTACACCAATGCCTAGCTGCCAAGGTGGCCCACAGGGACTAGAGACAGCTGGGCATAGAATTAATCTCTGCCAATTTGTTCCATCCGAAGCCTCAGCCCAGAATACTTGCTTCCTTGTGTTGTCTGGTGCGCTCTTTCTCCTTGGAGTAGAGTAACAAGAAGAAACTTTAACTGAAAGTTACACATATTCCTCCTGACCCACTACAAAAAGTGTGTGAAATTCTGGCAGGTACAAATAGTGTTCTTGATTAACTGATTAATAACAACATGTATAAAAAACATCATGTATACAAGCAGATATACTGGAGAGGCAAACTACTGTATAAACAGCTCTTCAGAGAAGTAACAAAATTATTTAGATGTGGCATGCATTGTTGCTGCTGCTTTATCCTAGGATTCACCAACAGGAGACTTGAGTAGTTTCAGATTACTTGTTGTTGAGTGATTTGTAGAAAAAAACTTGCAGGACTCCTCCAAACATTGTATTTCAAAATATTGTAGCACTTAAATCTTAGCTTAAGCCCCAAGTGCACAACTGCACAAGTTTAATTTCATTTACAAAAACCAGTGCCATTATCTTTGAAGAGAGATTTGATTGGAATGAATCAAATGCATCAGCATTTGCAGGCTCATTGTCGGGGCCTTGAGGACACCGTTATTCCTGACTGTCCCTGTCCATCCCCCTGGGACTTCCCCCATATACCCATGGCCAAGGACCTCATTTCCACCCCCTAGAAATCCCTCCAACCTGCCCATGGCCCAGGACCCCATGTCAGCCCCGTGGGGCCATCACCCCCTGCCCCAGTGATGGCACAGCAAGGCCAGTCTCTAGCTCCCCGCAGCCCTGGCTGGCCATAGACCTAACTGAGCCAGGCTCACCCATAGGCCTACACCCTGGCCCAACCTCAACCTCTCCCCAGGGAGGTGCCCGATGCCCAGAGCTGGGGCTGCCCCTGTGCCCCCTCCTGACTGGACGGGCCCTGGCTGCCAGACCGTACCCTACCAAGCCCCCTTGAGTTCCTGGCTCCCCATCTCTAACGGGGCAACTGGCCCTTGTTGCTCCCTGATATATACAGTGTGTGGATTTCAGCTTTCCTTTCCACCACTGGCATTTCTGAAATCCACTCAATGCACTGAATCATGACTGCTGCTATCCTCCTCTCTTTTTGAATTTACTTTCTCTTACTCTACTGGAGTAATTACAGGTTGCTTTGTGGGCATGCATGACCGAGTGCAATGCACACATGAGTACTCCACAGCTCCCCAGGCATTCGAGTGATAGCCACGTGCAAGGACCACAAGTTCTGTGCTCAACGCAACTGCTTTTGCAGCTGAATGTTATGAGGTCATATAGAAGAATTAAATTAGAACATGACCTAAAACAATCATGAGTCTGAACTACTCTCTAAATTAATTATTTATCTGTAGAGATCTGTTACTTATCCACAGGTATGTAAGTTGTTTAATTGTAAATGTAGGTTTATAAAAGGAGATTCCCATTAGTGTCCATTCCCACCTACTGTGCTTCCAGTGGCTGACAAAATTTCTTACCTATTTTATAACAAAAAAAGTAGCTCATGAAAGACCAATTCTTTTTCACCCTGGTCTTCAGTGATAACTCTGGCATACTCCTCACACTTCTGGCGTCAATTCCTCAAGCAGACACTCTGATTCAAGGTTTTACAGTGCTTTCCACCCCTTACTTCAAGGCTAAGTTTGGGTGCAGTGACTATACTACCCTTTTGCTGTGTCAAAGCTGTATGATAAAACCTTTAGAGCTCTATTGAATTTTTTCCTATAATTTTCTCCTAGCAATTGTTTCCCAAACTTCATTTAAGGTCCATCATTTTGGGCCTACTGTTTAACAACATATTCCCTTTACTTTCTGTTCACCCTTTACTTTCTATTCATCTAAACAAGCTACTTCCCCAAATTGTTGTTCTATTCTAATAATTCAGGATGTTTCTTTCATACTTTGGGATTCAACTTATGGTCTTTTGAAGTTGCTATTTCCAGGTTCTTGCCAAGCCATAAAGAAATCTTTATTAATTTTAGTGACAACCCAAACCCTAGAGATCTAGAAACCAGAGTAAATGCAAAAAAAACCCAAATGTTTTGAATGTTGGATATTTGAGATGGGTATTTAGTTATGCCAAATACTTTTTTGGATCTATTTTCCTTTCCAACTACCTCCAACAGTCTCATTTATTCCTGTTATTTCTCTTTCTAAGAAAGGGTTCATTGCCTAATATAGAATCATAGAATCATTATGGT
>NW_009613329.1:0-208 GCF_000690535.1 Cariama cristata
GCCACTCCCAAAGCCGCTCCGGCAGTCTGAGCCCACGCTGCTGCCTTAGGGCCCAGAAGCCAAAGGCTTGCCCTGAAGGACAGTGTTCAAAAAACAGTTATATGTGGTGGTTCGAGAGACGGTTTAGTGCGTTTAGCAGGCATGGTGGCATCGGGTATATGGTTGGACTTGATGATCTTTGAAGTCTCTTCCAATTATACTGATTCTC
>NW_009613329.1:278-617 GCF_000690535.1 Cariama cristata
GCCCCCACCTCCTGAAGCACAGACAAGTCCCTTTCCCAACCCCACGCTGCCAGTTGGGCTTCAGCTGGCTGCCCCTTTCTCACCATCATGGGTTTCTGGCAGAGAACGACGAGGCCTCGGAGCACAAGGCGATGCATCACTCTGCACTCACTCCTCAGGTACCTTGGGAAGAGTTCCAGGATGGTCCGTTCCCTTATGTCAGGGCAGGCCAGGAGCTGAAAGACACAGAGCAGGGACAGGGTTGCCCAGACTGCAGGACCCCAGCACCGCACAGAGCTGGGTCCAACCAGCAGCACAGGGTACAGGCACTGTCCCAGGCAGCCGAGCCCAAAGGCAGAC
>NW_009613330.1:0-20924 GCF_000690535.1 Cariama cristata
AGTCTGTTTTGCCCATGACAGTAATTAGTAGTGATTGCCCTGTCCTTATCTCGACGCGCAAGCCTTTCGTTATATTTTCTTTCCACTGTCCAGTTGAGAAGAGGAGTGATAGAATGACTTTGGTGGGCACCTGCCCTCCAGCCAGGATAAACCCACCACAGGCACAACGAATAATATTACTATATCTGACTAGTTCCAGGATCTCTGTGCATTCCTGTTGAGGTGCCCTCTGCAATGGTCTCACCCCTGCCTGATGAGCTTGAGGCATCTCACCTTCCACAGCCTCTCCATTTGGCTTTTGGTGGACAGGAGTACTCTTCATGTTGTGTTTCTTGAGCCTGCTGTCCCCAGGTAGATGCTGGATTAGCATGCTGATGCTTGGCACAACTATTTTAATTATGCAGCGCAGCGCTACACTTCCTGAAATGACACAGAGCGCTAAGACAGCAAAATAGAGAGGAAACATGCACAAGTGAGCAAGAGGGAGAGAGAAACTCCCCACACTGGCTGTTGTTCAGTCCCAGAGGAGATCTAACTCAGTCTGTAATTGCTGTTCTGGATAGCTTCTGCCCTCAAAACAATTTTCTGCTGGTCTGTTGTTGCTTAGGCTGAATCAGTTTGATTTATAGAATGTCATTTTTTTCTCCCCAGCCATAGACAAGAGAAAAATATTTGTTGAAAGGCTGTTGGAGCAAGATTTACTTTTTGCCCATCTAGCATCAGAGAAGCTTGCTCACTTTTTATTTGATTTTTTCCCTTTCCCTTCCTTCCCCTGTCTTGCAGAAGAGAATGGGGATAGACGAAAACCATGCTTTGATTAGTCTTTCTGTGTGCTCTGGATCTGTGATTCACACATTGTGGACTGCATGGTAGGGGATGCCCCAAGGGTGTTGCAGATAGGACAGTACACAAGGAGCATCTCAGTATCTCTTTGGTAAAACATGCCAAACACTACAAAGGGTTTCTTTTTCCTTTTTTGTTTTTGTTTTTTTCCTCAAAGATAACAAGCACTAGGGTTTTGTTTTGCTTTATTTTGTTTTGGAGTGCTTCCATATACAGAAATACACATGTGGATGTTATGTTACATCTTTCAGAATCTCCTTCAGGTTTATTTTATAGCATTCTTGGCTGCTTGTTGCAGAGTTGATGGTGGGGCAGAGTGAGACCTTACTTGTAGAATTCAGTGTCTCCTGAACATGGAGTTAGTAATTAACTTAAACGCTAATTTGTAGTCCTTTAAAAAAATGGATGGATGGTTTATGAGTACACACAAAAGCACATGTGCTAAATAGGATAGACTACTGATACTTCTGATCTCATTTTTTATACAAATCTAAGGCAAACATTTTTAGAAATAAGTGTGACTCTCCCCTTGAGGACCTGAGCTGACATTGATAAAGAGTGCTGGGATCTGGCTAAATGTGAGAGAGAAATTATTGACGGCACATGCTCATTCTGTATCCTTTTGAGGAGAGCATGTTTCCTCTCTCTGGTTTATTTAATGCCGTTCTTGTGGCTGGAATACAGAAGTGTCCTTAGGATATCATTAAGGTCAGGACTATGTTAGAAGTTTTCAGTGTGGATAAATCTTCACCCCACTAAGCATGAGAGTGGAAGAAAGAGAGGGTTTACTTATTTGTTGTCTTGGCGGATACCTCAGTCATGTTCATTCCATGGGGAAATGGACTGCTGGGATTTCTGATTAGGTTGTTCCCATCTTGGTTACAATGTCTGGGTTTTACGGCCCGACTTGCTCCCAGATTAATTTTTCAAATGTTGAAATTATGGCCTTGTTAAAGTAAAAAATGGGAAATGGAAATTTCTAGTTCATCTGCAAAATCATATTTCTAACTGTGTATGTGCCAGAGTTGGAATTTCAGATTTTTTTCCAAAATCTGAATACTTTGCAGTGACATTATTCACTTACCGAGTTAGATTAAATGACTCAAATAGTCCTGCCATTTTAACCTAGTACTTTCTGTTAAGAAGTTTCCAAACTAACTTTCCCTAGTGAAAATTAATCCCCCAGATCTTTAGGGTTCCAAACTCTTTCATTTCTCTGGTTTTCTCATCTACATGACTTGTTTATTGACATTTCTCGGCTTTTTTGGTCATCTTTAGCTACTACTATTTGGTTTTGCCATCTCTGATTTTACTGTTGACTAGTTTAATTCTTTTTGTTCCAGCATGGATGACATTAAATCCTGTCTACTAATCTGAACAATGGATTACTCCTTTGAAAAAAAAAAAAAAATATTAGATGAAACAATTTAAATCTATCTCTCTCTTGCTGTGGAATGTAGTGAGTGAATTGTTGCCAGACAGGGAAGGCTGATGTTGATTAAAATCCAAGAAACCCCAGCCTGGTTAGCTGGCAGGGAGGCAGCATTTTTGGAATGGTGGCTGGCTGTTGTACTCCTGGTTTCTGAGGAGTCAAAGAGATTTATGAGGATCTGTATTCCAGTGTGAATTGCGCATAGTATGTGCAAACATGGGAAAACAAAGGCAATCTGATTTTGCTAACAAACTCTGATGCCTGGCAAATTCAGAGGTACTTCAGGATAGAGCTAACCTGGTAAGAAGGAACAAGAACAAACCTCCTAGGTATATTCCATTATGGAAGGTCTTTATTTCTGGGTATTTTTTTTTCCTTCTGTTTTTTTCTTTTGTTTTGCTTATATATATCAGGGAATTTGAAACTTCACGTTGCCAGGTTAAATTATTCAACAGATTCCTTGCTTCAGGTCGGATTGCTTTGTGTTCTGTGCTTTACAACTCACTCCTGTTCGTTTTCCTTAAGTACAGTAATCGCATTTTTTCCTTCCTAAAACTCAGTCGCTCGCTTTAACTAATGCAGATTTGTTAAACAGTAATTTTAAGTGTTGTTACAATGTTATGAAAAGGATCTATAGTCTGCAGCAGCAGCAAACTGTTTTGTCCCAACTACCTGAATATAAATGGCAAATCTGAAACAGCACCGTTCCTCTACAGCATTGAGTTTTCTTTCTCATTCTTCCCTTCTTGTCATAATATCTGAAGATCAGGAGGCAGACAGCCCAGCTCCTTGTGGTTAAATTAGCTGAGGAGGACCCTATGAGGAATCAATGTATCATCTGATCTTTCTTAGACTGAATTGCCCACTTGTTTTATTCCAATGGAATACTTGGAGGGGAGTGGAGTTAGGGCAAGCATGTATAATTCAATATATTACAATAAACTCTATCTAACCAAATGTATGTGCAAAAACATGTTCATGAGTTTTAAGCTACGTTCACTGAAAGTACTATAAAGGAAACAGAACAAAGTAAAACAGACTGAATGAAGGATGGAAAGTATTTTGTTTATGTTGCAAGTAACAGAAACCAAAGGCTGATGTCAGTGGCAATTTAGCCAAGAGAGACAAATGAGCATTCTGGGCTTTTTTAGCATTATTATTTGTTTGTTTAATTTTTCCTTAATCATCTTTTACTAAGCAGTTAAATGAGAGCAGAACAACACATTAAAGTCAGTTCCCAATTCTTCATATTTTGCTAAACTTTAGCTTTCTTTTTTTCAAAGATTTAAAAAAACCCCAAAACTAAAAAAACTCCCCCGCCCAAAAAAATGACAACTAATTTCTCCACATTTCCTGGCAATGATTTACTACCACAGTGCTCAAGTGCAATCTCAGGTTACTTAAATTTCATTGCTTTTACAAAATATTCTACAGTATTTACAAATTATAAATAATACCATACATAATTAAACCTTCATTCTGCTTGACAAGTGAATGAATGAAGTGCATTTTGTGATGCATTACCCAATCTTTGGTTGAGGTTTTGTTTTTTGTTTTATTATGATTTCTCACAGCTTTTTAAACCTTTTAATTCTCCTACTTCTTCAGATATTCAAAAATTTAGTATATTCTAGAATTCACAATGGGACTCCCAGGCTTCATTGCAAATTAATGCGATTCTATTGCAGTATATGATTACATGTTATGCCACTTACATTCTCATAACAAACTTCAGCACAAGGGTGTGGATTTATTTTATACCATTTTCTAAATTTACCAGTAGGGAAGCTGAGTTCTTTAAAAGTAGGGTCAAAGCAATTGGACCTTTTGGCATGCTGGACTACAGTTGCAACAGGACCCAAGCACATAAATGAATTACTATGCAATTAGCATTGGGAGAAGCACTTTAGAAAACATCCAGTGCTAGGTTCCCCAGTACAAGGGATACATGGTCATACTGTTGGCCGGACAGTCTGTGGATTCTCCGTCCTTAGAGATAACACAAAACCAAGTGGACACGGCCCTGAGCAACTTACTTTAATTGATTACTCTGAGAAGGGTTGTTGGACTAAATGGTTTCCAGAGGTTCCTGCCAACCTCAATGTTTCTGTGATCCTGTGATTTGTACAGCCTAACAAAATGCATCCTGCTTGAGTGTCTTTTTTTCTGCTCTGCTAATTTTGCCTCACTGGTAGTGCGTTTAGCAGTATTTATATTATTATGTCTGTTATTGCTAGCTTAATTCTTTTTACAAGACACAGCATCATATGAAGTCAACATAGGCTCACATTTGCTCTTGTATATGGTAAGGGTTCAGAAATGAAGGACACAAAGTCCTTGGCAATTTACTGAATTTTAACTAAGAAAATTTCAGTGCTGAATCTAGTTACTTTTTTTTTTTTTTTTTAACACTTGAAAACATATAAATGAATCTGTTCATCAAAAAGGTCTGTCCTTATGCCTTACCATTAGATTTCCAATTCAGTGAGTTTTTGACCATATCTCCATCAGTTTATGAATAGTATTTTATCAGATGGATGCTATGCTGAAAGATGGACTTTTTCTACATAAGAATCCACACTTTGAGATGAATGGCCTGCACCAACAATAACTTTTTTAGAAAGAGAAGAGTTTTAGAAAGAGAAGAGTTTGCTGCTGTTGTTTTTATTGTTCTTTTTTATCTCTTAGTCCTCCACAATTCTGAAAAGCAGCTGTATAATGTGATCATTCTGTTTGTTTTGTATCGAAAGCTTGATTCAACTGGCTGACATAGTTGCAGCAAACCATGGCTTTAAGGGGCTTTTTTACGTACTATGGGAGCATTATAACTTTTTGTTGTAATTCTACACAGAAAAAGTTTTCTGGTTTTGTTTTTTTTTCTTTGCAAGGCTTGACTATGGAACATGCCTTTTATGCTTGAATATTACCAATTCACCATTAATGTTAGACTTTCTGTCTTTTCAGAGTGACATGTTGGATGTGAACCAGATCATTAAAGACCTGGCCTCCATGGTGCATGAGCAAGGAGACACAATAGGTAGGTATCACATTTACAATATGGGCTTTATTATCCTCCTGCACCATTCCAGTGTGATGTTGTGTGGTCCCTCATGAGCAGCTGTTTATTGATGCTGTGACTATTTTTCCTGTGTTTTGGGCATTTTGTGCATCCTGTGATGTTTTGATCTGACAAGCTGCCATGTGCAATAGGGTTCTTATATTAAGGATATAAGGTATATTTAACATAAAATAGAATTCACAGGGAGATTAATCCACTCTCTTTTAACTGTAAAAAGGAAGCTGGAGAATATATAACATTAACTGGAAAGGTATCCAGTTCTTCCTTTCTACCTGGAACTGTAATCAAAAAACAATAGTAGCAGCAATTATTGTTATGATTATTGATTATGGTGAAGAAAATTAAGGAGTTTGTTTCTCCTAAATGGAATTTTCTTTCCACATTGCATGGTGTGTCTGATTAAATTTACAGTAGCCTAACATCATGATGTGCTCACATGCATAGTAGAAAGTTTATGCCCATTAGTTGGCCTCTTCTTGCTTTCCAGATAGCAGTGGCCAGGAGTGTGGTGGAGAAAACTTGGGAAAAGAGATGAGAGTAACCCTAGTATTATCTTTAAGGACAGCCCATCACTGACGGCCACCACTTTTTGTGAATAGAGAGCTAAGACACAGTAGATCAGCTCCTTTTAAATTCCCTCTGATGCTTGTCTTTGTCACTGCTGTCTTCTGATGCAGCTAACAATCAGAGGTTTTTTTCAGTATCTTCTTTTGTGAGTGTGTGATAATACTGTGCAGTGCTTCAGAAGCAACTGCTTGTTTCCAAGATTGAGAGCTAATAGTCCTAAAGCCATGTTGAGTTAATAGTCCTAAAGCCACATTGAGGGAACTAAACTCCAGATTTGTGGAGTTATTTCTAACGTGCAGTGCTCAGCTGGAGTTCTCACTGGCACTCCTGGAAGCTGGATCAAGTCCTAAGACAGCCATATGTAGATCATAAAAGAAGAAACTCATCTCTGCTGTTTATTAATCACTCTGGATTTCTTTGCCAAGCTCGTACCTTTGCAAGTTTCCATTAGTTTCGCCTTTCACACTGAAATGAGTTAGCTGCATCCCACTGAGAAACACCACTCAGGTTCACAGGTGCAAGAAAAATCAAGATGATATCTAAAACCAACTTTTAGTACTTCTTTATCTTTTTCTATTTTTTTTTTTTTTTTGAATTTATGTTTGTTTGGAAGCTTGTTTTTGTACATGGATAACGTTGGAGCCTGATTCATCTCCTAAAAGCACATCAGATGCTAATGCCTTGAGGGACATGACAACATACATCAGCTAGCTTCGAGATCCTTGAAACTCCTTTTCTTAAGGCAATACTTATTATTTTAAGACATTGCCCATGCATAGAAGCAACCCCAGGATTAACTTGCCTTTGAGAAACAGTTAGACTAAATAGGACATTTTGTCTTTTAGCCAGCGTAGGGTTTTTGTTGCTTTTATATCTGACACATTCTTTCTTCTTCCTGTTTCACTGCAGCAGATTTTTAATAGTTTCTTTAGGAGTATTTTTGCAATGTGGAATCCAGTCAAAGTATCTTCCCAACCAATTGCTGAAAGGTCCCACTGTTTACCTTTGACATTCATACTACACAGAAGTAAGTGACATTAAGAATCAGGAGGCGAAAGGAGTCAAAACCCCCACAGTGAAAATTCAAAAGTAGTGATGAAAATAGACAATTCTCTTGGCACTTATTTTTTTAATGCATTCCTCTTACATTCATGAAACGAAAGCTCTGTGTGTGCTTGTTTAGAAAACACAGGGAAAATACATAACCAGGGAATGTGGCATGTGCCACTCAGCAAAATGCTCCCAGGGGTGTACAGCAAGCCACTTTCTGGTTCACCTGAGCTGGGGAGAATTAATGGGAAGAGCTTGCCTGGTCTATGCATGGCACAGGCAGAGTAACTCATACTTCTTACAAAAACCTAAAAGTAGTTTTGCTAGCGTGTGGGCCAGTTCCTTAATGAACACATCCATAACACTCCCTAGGGTAGAGAGCAATTTCTGTCATGCAAGGAGGAAATAGATGAAGGGAAATGCAGACTCGGGGCAGTGTATCTCTGTTATTTTTTGTCTTCTGCAAAATAAACTCCACGTCTGTGTTCCTAGTGATGGCATCTCTTTGATATGAATATTTAACCAAGCATTACCCTATCAGTGAGTGCAAGCCCTCGAAGCCAAAACAAGCTAGTGGCCTAGGTTACCTTTGAATCAACAGAAAGCATCTTTTCAACACAATCTTACAGGAGCTCTTGGCAGTAGCATCCCTAAGCAGCTTCACCACATAGGGTGCTGGTGAGGGGAAAGGGTGCAAGGAGAAGGACACTAATAGGAGAATCCATTAAATGGCTGTGGAATTAATGTTGGTGACACAGTTTTGCGTTCTATAACCATAGGACCCTGTTTGCAGACCAGCATCTGCTTGGGAGAGGTGGGATCCACCTCACTGGGCAGAGTAAAACTATTTTTGCCAGCAGGATGGCTGACTGCATAAGGAGGACCTTAAACTAGGAATAATGGGGGAGGGAGGGTGTGACCAGCTGTCCTGTGGAGGCAGCAATGGACAGGATTGCTGAATAAAGGGCACGGGGTGCTGTGGCAAGAAGAGTTCACAAAATCATCAAAATGGGGCCTGGGCAGGGTCACCTCTAGCACTTGAGTGTGAGCAAGGAGGTGCCTACAAGGCACCATCATGGACAAATACCCCAAACCCTCTGCAGGAACTGAACATGCTGGGGTGCATCTCTAAAGTGCCTGTACACTAATGCACACAGTGTGGGGAATAAACATGAAAAGTTAGAGAATTGCGTGAAGTTGCAGAGCTACGATTTTGTTGGGATTATGGAGACGTAGTGGGTTGGCTCCCATGACAAGTGTTGCATTGGAGGGATATAGGCTCTTCAGGAAGGGCGGGATAGGAAGACAAGGAGGAAGAGTTGCCCTTTATGTAAGAGAGCAGCTGGAGTGCATGGGGCCCTGGGGATGGATGAGGAACTGATGGAGAGTTTATGGGTTAGGATTAAAAAGAGGACAGACAAAATGGATGAGGCCCTCTACAGACAGGTGGGAATAGCCTCATGTTTGCAGGCTTTGGTCCTTATGGGGGACTTCAACCACCCCAATATCTGTTGGAGGGATAACACAGCAGGGCATAAATCATCCAGGAGATTCTGGAATGCGTTGCTGAGATCTTTGGGGATCTGATGTACAAATGGCAAGATCTCCAGATGGCTAGAACAGGGCCATATCCATTACTAAACTTTACTTTCATGATAGCAGAAGGGTTCTTCAGCCAAAGCATCCAGGGCAAGGAATAAGGGTTTGGCAATGTGAGAAGTAAATTACATTGGGGGTGATTGCCACTCAACTGAACTATAAGTGCCTCAACAGCTTGCAACATTCCCAGTGTTTCATACTGCACATCACTATTTTACATGTGCAAACTTGTTCTTTCATTGGTCATACTGGGGTAAATATACATAATTCCATGAAATCAATTTTATAACTGGTGTTAGGGAGAAAGAGTCCTTAAATCCCCAGTTCCTCTGAAGAAAGTGTCAACAACACAGCTGCCAATATTTGTATTGGTACCAGATGAAGGCAAGTGCATATTTGTCCACCTCTGTAGCCTTCTGTTTGTCTTGTAACAGAGAATAAAGATGACCTGAATAACATAGTTTTTGATATATTTTGTTCCCATGGCAAAAGAAAATGCAGTTTTGTTTTTTTTAAGAAGAGTTGTTTTTCCATCCTACCTGTGTATGTAACCTTACTAGTTATGCCAAAATAACATGCACAATCTGCATCCCTTATCTAAACTGCTCTAATTCAGCTTTCAACGCTTATATCACTGTTTGCGGCTCCATCACATTTCACAAAGCCACAAGGAAAGACCCATGTTGTTCTGAAAACATTTTACAGTTTTAAGAGAGTCATGTTCCTTCCTCTTTTGGACAGTTTTGGAACTAACCTTCTGCCTGTGTATTTGTAACCTCCGCAACTCCCTAAAATGGGAAGAGATTCCAAGATCACATACTGGCCACCTATTTTAAGATTACAGCATCAGAGACACAGGCACTAATTTACCAGTTCTCTACCTCTTTGTCTAGACCAAAAGTATACAAACCTATTTTACACAGCAAATCCCACTGGCTGAAAGAAGACCCTACTGGATCAAGCAAAAGACTTCCTCAGAGTTTCTTTTTCTACTATTACTTACCCAGGCTTAGATCTTGGTGCTACTAATGTTTCAACTCACTCCTGAAGTCTGGGAATTTTATATTTGAAAATAGCAGGGTGAAGAAACTTCTTAATGTGCCTAAAGTGGGTGTCACTCACTTTACAAACATCACTACATGGTACCTGTCAGGCTAGAGTCCACAGATCTGACAAGTATAAACATGGCAGCTGGTGCTTTCCTACAGTCTCTGAGGAACTTCTTGATGGGGTCAATATATTCAGTCCCTGAGCAATGCTGATATTCACTGACGTACCATATTGTCACTTATTGCCTAATGATAATAATAATAAGTGTCCTTCAAAGTAAAATATATATGCATGAATGCAAATAGATAGCTTATTTTGGAAGCTTTTGAACTTGGAGAGGGTTTTTTAGTTTTGGGTTTGTTTTTTTTTTTTTTCTTTTCTGGGAAATCAGGTCAGCTTTGCTGCCTGTGTTATCATTATTGTCTTTCTGACCTGAAGGCTGGTTTAACACGTGTACACTGTCAAGAGGGCCCATCAGCATCCTTCCACACATGCCCTCCTCCAATCTGACTACCTGAATGGCACAGCCAAGAGTCTGTTGTCAGATGCGCTAATGCAAACCGAGCTGGGAAATCATTCAACTGGATCCTTAACTAAACTCTCCTGAGTTATGCATCTCGGTTGGGACATCTGCAGAAAATTAACACACCTTGAGAATAGTCCCGGAATACCTGACTATAACAGCTTTAATATCTACACTTAGTTGAATGTTGTCTGCAAAGTCTCTCATTTGGTGAAGTTTCCTAAGTGATCTCAGAGGAGGCTATTATGTGAATGGGTACATTTATGTTCTTATTGGTTCCTGATGAAAGGGGAAATCTCTTGGCTCTCTTGCTTTCAGACACTTGTTGAGACATGGAGTTACATGTCATTATTGGGCACAGCCCATGCAGGAAGGGTACACTGGGGTATTTCTTAATAAGTGATAATCTGTTCCACTTCTCATTCACTTCCCAAGAAACCTCCAATTTCTTTGTTTATTTTTGGTATATGCCCTGTCACCACTTTGTTTTTCTGTTATCTAAGTCTAATGAAGCTTTATTGTAAACCACCTCGGCTGCAGAAATTGCATAGTATTGCTACCCTTAATTGCCTTGTAGGCAACAATTTTAAGATCATAATGTTTTGTATACCACTGGCCTTGCTCTCCCTGTTTATCTGGACTGCAGCAGTGGTGGTCTCCACTGTGACTTTTCACATGTTCTTGGCTTTGGACAGCACTGAAAAGTCTGTAAGGTGCTCGATTTCATGTTAAGTAGAGGTTGGTGACCACTGCTACAACTGAATTGTTGGAGTCAAGTGTGGGCTACCATGATCTCTGACCAACTCATTTTACTTGAGATAATAGGCAACACAAAAAATGGATGAGCTTTTGTGCTTCTTTCCTGTTTCTGCTCTCTGTGAGTGCGGGGTTTTGTGTCTTCCCTTGTATGTGGAGTTTTACATTTAGCTCCAGTGCTGACAGTGCTGGTAAGACAGCACATGCTGGTTTATAAGGAAAAGAATAATGGGTGACTCCACACTTCAAATTTACTAATGCCTAAAGACTTGTCTGCTGTTCTGTGTTTGACCTTCATAATGTGATTGGGCTGGTATATTTACAGTTAACGAGCCAGCTAATTTCATACAAGAAACAAGGCTCTTCCTTTTATGAGGTTTATTGCCACCAGTAGGATTCTTCTCACACCAATTTATCCAAAGTCATTTTTGGGAAGTTGGAACTGCCATGCTCTCAATTTCTAGTAATGCTGCAATTGAGCAGTAAATGTCATAAAGGCAGAAGCTGCCCAGGGTTTATTTTTGCTGGGAGGTGTTAACACTCTGCCACAGACAGACTGTATTTGGGAGGCCACAGGTTGAGTGGGTTAAGTAAATCAAACGAGCCATGTAAAGCAAAAGGGGTTAAGAAAGTTGTAAATATCAGTGGCTTTACTTTGTAGGTAATATATATGATCTTTCCAAGACAGCAAGCAGAAATAAAGTATATTTATTTCTATGAATCAACACTCCCATCATCCTCATTTATTCCTGTGACAAACTCAGATTGACACTTCTTTCATCACTTGACTGAGCTATAGGACTCAATAGCTTATGCACCCAGCTGTGTGATGGAAGGTGAATGTTGTGTTAATTGTAGACAAAAGTGGACTTCTGAAAAGTGCTGCAAATGAAACTGAGGCATTTATCCAAACTGTGTCAATTCGTGACATGGATTTGGAAAAACAAATATAATTATTTTGAGCTTTTCTTTCTTTTTTGTCATTTTAAAGAAACATTTTATAGCAGTTTGAAATAATACTTTCTTTACCTTGGATGTCTTATAGAATAAAAAAAAAAAAAAAAAGTGTTGAGTTTATATCACAAGGAAAAAGAAAGAGTATACTACAGACAAGTAGATTGGAATTTCCCAATCAAAGCTAGATTGAGTACTGTTTTGCTCTTTAGATTACTTTCAGAGTCTATTTTGGAAAAAAAGAAAATCTGACATGCCCATAAATTTCTGCACAAAAAATATCTTGTTAAAATACCTTTTTTCATCAGAAAAAAACAGGAAACTGGAAAAATAAATGTGAATCAGGTCTATTGGCATGATATAATAGCCTCCCATGTGCAAAATTTGTGGGATTAAAACTAGAGCCTTGGATTACCCAAAGCCATATGAGAGCATCATATCAGAGCTGTGAATACCTCAAATAGATAGCTGAAAGTGTACACCAAGCAATGAGAGCAGAGGCCATACCATGTACCCTCAGGAAATTCTTCATATGCTGACTCTTCTCCTGTGTTCTCTATCAGTAATTCGAGACCACTTGTCTCTATAAGAAAGAACAATAAATTGCTTCTCATCTGCTAAAGTAATATTTCTGCACTCTGCCATTTAACACGGAGCAAATGAAACAAGGTGCCTTATTCTCTGGTAGGATGCGTTATTTTCCAATAGATATACATAGGACAATGTTTGAATTTTAAATCCCTAGAAGATGTATCCTGGCAGTCATGGCAAACCTCTGGCAGGGCAATACCATTTTTCAGTGCATACATATGTAGCAGACACTTGACATTTCCAGGATACATTTCAAGGACAGTATAAATCACTCAGGAGCTGAAGTATTTTAAATTTATGCTGGTGTTCGGCCATTGCCTTATAGCTGCTTTTATTCATACAAACTCGTACTTTGGGCTGTTGGCTGAAGAAAATCAGAAGGAAGAGCTGGTTATGATATTTTAGGGTAGTTTAAATAGCCTTTCCAGGCCTGCCTTGAAAATTAGGATGAGTGGTCGTTCAGTGCCTCAATCCTTAACTCTGAGGGTTGTGGTGTGTTGCCATGTGCAAGAATTAGAGCTCTGCTAGAATCCAATAGGAAGGTAGATTCTATCTGCCTTTTGTTGGAAGCAATAACCACGCCTCCTGATGACTCATGGATCTGCAAATTGTATTTCATTGCACCAATCTAAGCCAGTGTGGCCCATTTAGCCCTAGTTTAACATATATAGACGAGATGATTTTATAAATCCTCTCATATGCGGAATTTGTAACTTGATGTTTACGTTGAAGTTTGCAAATTACTAGCCCTAAGCCTTTTCAAACTTCATTCTGGAAGAACTGCCATAGTTTAACATCCACAGTAGTACCTATAGAGAGCCTGGGGGTCTTTTGTTCGTGGAATGACACTCACTTAAAACTCTCCAAGTACATGACAATTAGAATGGGTAAAATTCATTGTCACGCTGAAAGCAATTTCACTCCAAACATGGCTTTTAATTAGGAAAGAAACCTTTATACATTACCAAAATACTCTATTTTTTTTTTAATTGTGCTTCTCAGTGTGTTATATTGACAATTTTTAGCCAGAAGTTGTAGTGATAAAAGAGGGTTAAGCTTATTAAAGTGCTAAAAATAAAAGCATACAGTGAAACCTGAAGGGGCCGATTTTGGTTACTGCCAAGTGGGAGCATTTTAAATTCTCATTCACAAGCTCACTCTCCTGCCTTTCAAATGGTTTTACTGAAAATGCTGCCTTGTGAAACCAGTCCATTGTTGCTGCTATAAAGACTAAAGTCATACGGGTGATTCCTTGATATGTTAGGACAAAAACCCCACTTGAGCCACTGTCACTCCAGGAATTTCATGTGTAAGACTCCTGTTGGTCATTAGCAGGGCTTGATCTCAGAAGACAGGTGAACAGATAGGGTTGAAAGACACCTCTTGGGGTCATCATGATTTCTGTCTCTGTGTGACAAGTGTGTCATAAAATCATATCAAATTACATCTAAAAGCTGGTTAGGTCTGTCACCTTCACTACTTGTATTGAAAGGATGTGTTTTAGCTGGAAAATCAGAAATCTTTTCCTAATTCCTTGGTGCATTTGTTTGCAACTACCATCTGCTTTGTTACAGCCCTATCCCTCAGTTTAATAAAATGCTGATCACATCGCCTTAAGGTTTTTATTGGCTTTCAAACTGTACCATAAATTTATCATCACAGACTAAGGATAGAAAATTGTTGTGGGATTCAGGCTCTTTGGAAAATCCCAGACCCAGGGCTGTTATCTCCCCTATTTGGGAACAGAGTAACCGTCCCTTCATACCAAAGTCAAAGTGAAAGGGAAAGGCAGATCCCTCCAGCAGGTTTTTTCAGTCTACTGAGGATCCTACCACCCCTCTGGAAATACTGGCCTCTCCATCCCCAAGCAAGGTATCTTGCAAGGAGCCTGAAAGTAAGCAAGGTGAAGCTGTGAACCATCAGTAGCATTCAGCAAAGACACACTGAAATAGCTGTGAGTGACACATTCATCATTGACTTGTTAACATCATTAACTTATTACTTCCTTGCGATTTGACCCATATTCTCTTCCTTTCCTTTCCTGTGTTAATCAGCAGAAATATCTGGTTAAATTGTGTTACATATTTATGGCTCATTTTTATAGACTTTTAGAGCTGTTTTGGTGGGTTTTTTTGTTTGGATTAGTTTTTCCCGTGTCTCAGGACTACAAGCTGCTTCAAAAAAAAATTTAAATGGAAGATTTGCTTATTCCAAGGCTGATATTCCCCCCGTTAGGAGAACAAGTGAGCAGAAATAGTGCTGGCGGGGTCCAGCCTCCTGTAACACTACATCAACTCATATAGAGCACGTAGCACACATCCATCCTACTTGTGAAAGCCTGTGCTGGGAAAAATGTAGATGATGTTTGCAAAACACATTGCATCACATATGATTAGCCCATTCTATGCAGTGCTAAGGGGGCATTCACAGTGTTTAATTTTATCTAACAAAGGGAAATCTCCTTAGGCCCCCCTGCAGGCAACAGAAAGCGCTAGGTTGCTCTGCAGTGCCATTTAAGGAAGCTAAATTAAGCTCCTTCTGTGATTTCCCTCTGCCCCAAGAGGAGCAGAAACAAATTACTCTTATTTCAGTAGGATATCTTTCATAAATTTCTCCTCTATAGCTCTTCTATGTGTAAATGATTAATTTTCCAAGGACAATCAGCCTTTAAGAAGCATTGAGTAGTGAAGGAGGACTGCACTAAGATCTTGGGAAACATCAGATACATGACCAAGTTCTGTTACTTTGATTAGGCAGTTGTCAAGATGTTAAGCACACTCCCCGCACCCCTTCCAAATTTCCCAAATTCCCCCATCCCTTTCAAATCCCATCACAAAGTAGCTTAAAACATGGAGGTGCTTTCCTATGTAAAGTTGTAACTTGTAATCCAAAACCATGGTAAGACTTTGTACTTCTAAATTAACAGGTACCCCAGCAGGATATATTCTTAGTTTTGGTTCAATATTTTTATCTTTTTTTACCCTTTTTTTCCTTGTTTTTTCTTCTTTTTTTTTTTTTTTTCTTTTTTCTTTTTTCTTCTTTTCTCCTCATCCTAGCACGTATCACAGCTTGGCTGTAGGAAAGCTATGGCAGGTTGGAGCTTTGAGTGGTCAGGGTCTGAATTTCAACAAATTAGTGTTGTCCCAGTGACTAGTTCTTATGGACTTCCACAGAAGGTATAAAATTTTTTTAGGGAAAACCTATCTGGTTTACAGTCATGCTTAACTGTAGAAGTAAATACTTGTCAACAACTAGGCAACTAAGAATTTATCACCTTGGGTGAGTGACAAGTTATTCTGGCTGATGTATCTTGTCTGTGTTAATAACATCTTAACTCTTTTGGTTTCTCTGCCTTGTGCCCTGTTGTTTCCATATGCAGAAAAGTTCATATACACAGTGCTGGAAATTGGACTGGGGCTTGTAGTTGACAATTATACAGCACTGTCTTGACATGCAAACACAGAAAGAAAGCTTTCCCCTGTCCTACAGAGCCGATCTAGCCCATAGATTACCTCTTTTCAGCTGTTCATCGATTCTAACCAGAAAACATCAAATGTCCCTCTACTGCTACTGCTATAAAATACATAGAATGACCAATTAGTGATTTGTGGGTCAGCCTCAATGTCTGGCTGGAAAGACATGAAGACCATCCCTGGAGTTGGAACATCTATTCTTTTTGAACAGAAGTGTGATACCAATTGACAGTGATAGCACTTGTGGAGATGTGGTAGTAGGGTTTTCCTTGTAAACTCACCTAGGACCTCATTATTATCAAGTGACAGGCTGTAATATGTCTACCATGTTTCACTCACAAGAAATACCTTATTTCTCAGGCACGCCTGTTAGAGGTAAACTCGGTAGATCCACTCACATGGCAAAAATGCCGCTTGTTGCACTGTGCTGTTGTGTCATTTATGTTTCTGTTCATAATTTTTGGTAATTCAGCACCATTTTTTTCTACTTGTACTGAAAAGAAAAATCTGACACTTTTCCAGAAATACCTTCAGCTCAATGCAATACTGGAAGTAAAGGACAAGACTGTCACACTGATGTGTGCATATGTGTGGATGCAGCTCTTTTAAGGTTTTTTAGAAGAAAATTTGGTATTTCTTCATAGACAGAGGTTGAGTTCCTTAGAAACCTTTTGGTCTCTTCCAAAAATCCTGAATGCAAGGAAAGCGTTTGGGCAGAAGTCAGTAATACCAACCAAACTCCATGGTCTTAAAATCTTAATAGAAATGGTTTGAGAAACATTAGATATAGCCAATAAAATTATGCTATATCAATCTATAAAAGTGCCCACCATGTAGTTTTTTTCTTCTGTACTTGGCATGCATAATCTAAAGTAAAAGGAATGGAAAACCATCTCTCCCAGGTGTAATACAAGACTTTTAACAGCTTTCCAAGTGTTAAGCTGAAGTTTGTTTATTCCATGATTCTATTGGTTTGCAGTTTCTTTGCCCTTTTGTTTTGAAGTTGTTATCAGAAATATATAATTACATTAACAGATTTGGAACACTGTTTCACTTAAAAGTGACCAAGCCTGAATACAGCCACCTTCCACATTTTATCTGCAAACCCTCATTTCTTTACCCATCACAAAAGTGGCCAGACTAATTAATGTTCTTTCCTTCAAAAGAAAAAGACTAAATTACTTAAATCTTCTGTGACATGTCTTAATCCAATTCCCAATACCATCAGTTGAAGAATTTCCATTAATTTTATTAAGGATTAGAGAAATCCCTGCAACCTTATTCTCAAATTTCTACCCGTGATTGAGTTCCTCCTGACCATTTTCATATACTCAATATTGTAATATCTGCTTGAAGATACACAGAAGCAGATCGAGTACACATACTCCTCAATTGTGGCCAGAAATTATTGACTGTACGTCTCTTAGGGGACAAACTGGTCAAGATTTCTAAGATTTCTGCTGGAAACACAAACCCTTATTTGCAGGTTTTATACCACAAGTGTCTTACTTTCTAAGCACCGCTCTGGAGTCAAAGTTAGTACTTGTCTTTGATGGAAGTGGGGAGCTGTCAGCTGCAATGTGTAGCTGATAATCTTTCTTTTCTAGTCTCATTATGATTCCTTGTGGTTCCTCCAGTTTTCCCCGATGTCAGACCTATCAATCTAGGCTGAGATTCTTCTCCCTTAATTTTATGTACTGGCAATGTGTCTCAATCTGAGCCATCTGTACAGACCTTCCTTACAGCTTGGAAATGTGAACCAGGAGTTTAGGTTGTGATTTGTCTAATCTGATCAGCAGCAGGCAGCTACTATAGAGTTGGGTGAATTGCACACTATGGACTTGCCCTCTGTTGACTGCGATAGTGTTTGTGATGACTTGCTTAAGTACAGACACCTGGGGATGGTCAATAACCCACATATACTTAGATGAATCTTATCCCTGAGCTCTATCAATGAGATAATTTCAGATACAATTTGCCATGTCCCTTCTGTAATTTAAGTCTAATCTTGTAAATTTATCAGTCTTGACCTGATTTTCTTTGAATTCCCTATCAGTCTTCCTATTGATTTCAGAGGGAATGGGATGAGCTGATAAACTCCATCCTGTCTGGGGACAGATGGAGAGCTATCAGTCATATTGCCTCTGACTGATGGTTAGGTGTTCATCAAAATGGGTGGCTTTCCTATCTCCCTGTAGTATTACAGCTTGTAAACAAGAGGCTGCTCATCTCTTTATGCCCATGAGTAAATTGCTGAATTGTTGTCGGTATAAAGTCTCTGTTTTAGGTTTGTACCCTGTAATTATCTTCTATTGTCTTAATTTGCAGATAGCATTGAAGCCAACATTGAGACTGCATCTTCTAATGTAGAATCAGCCAATGAGCAGCTGGCAAAAGCCAGTCAGCACCAAGTAAGTGGGTCTAAAAAACCCTATGGATACATTCAGTAATAGTATTTAAAACAGAACACTTGGCAGCTGCGGACCACATGGCACATGGGCTGCGTTGGATTTGTGCTACCTGGAAAGATGATAAGGCATATTCTAAGTAAGAGCTAAACTGTTTTCTTATATAAATGATTAAATTACTGTAGCATTGACAATTTTCATTAGAGTAGACATTAAGAGATCTGCATATTAAAGACACATTTCCCAGTACGAAACTCAACAATTAGCTACTGTTGTTCTTGGAAAGACGTCACAAAATGTGCATCATTTAAGTGTATATGTGCTTCTTATTGGACTGTTTCCCTATAATCAGGCAACAGTGCCTTTCAAAAACAACTGAGTTGTCAAAAGACATGATGTGGTTGGTGAAAAATGGCTATGGGAATGGTGTTCAGCACTTTTTAAAAGCAATTTGAGGGTAGGGGGTTTGAGTTTTTTTCTTCACTGGAGCAAGAATAAAACACACACACAAACCCATTAATCTTTTTGAAAATACCTTAACCAGAAAGAACTCTTCAATGGTTATAGTTAGTACTTTCTAGGGATGAAGAGGTTGGGGGGACTGAACAAATTAAAAATTATTGTTGCTTGCATTGGATTGACAGAACAAAAGCTGTTAGTTTCCTTTTTTCCTCAATCATAAATCAGTTTGTTGAAGTCCAAAGTGAGTTTCATGTATCTGGAGTCTTGTTATGACAAAATGTAGCTGAGGTCCATGTGAGTACATAGTGCCTCCTTGTTGGTCCTTGGACACAATGAGTTCTGAAGGTTTGGGACAAATCTCCAGACCAAAGGAGTAAGAGCCACAGGCATGTTGCTCCACTGAAAAGGAGTAATGTGATTTTAAAATTAGCTACAGTCCATTTTCTGGTGAAAAATACGTTGCCAATTGTGGGTAATAAGAACAACTTTTGTCCCATTTTCTGGTGAAAAATACTTTTCCAATTGTGGGTAATAAGAACAACTTTTGTAGAACTTTGATATTGCAGAAACTAAGTGTGGTCTTCAGCTATGTTTTGCTTTTAAAGGCACATATATTCAAGATAATGTGTGTCACTCTGCATGTAATCCTGCATTTGCTTTGAAAATAGCCTGTTGTGTTTTTACTGCATGAAGTCTAAAATGAGACTAGAATAAGTGTAGTACTTGACAGCAGAGCCGATCGCAAAGCTGCAAAGGAGTTAATGACAATTTTGGCTAAGAAGGTCAAGGAGTAGTCAGGCAGAAAATGAACACAGCACAGTGTAAAGGATCTGCTTTCTTCAGCCAGCAGGAGCTGCTGAAATAGCCTGCCTAGTTAGGAGGTCCTTTATTCCTGAAATATGTTGATCAAGATGAAGACATAGCCAGTTTTAGCAAGTCAACCGCTACTAAGGGGATAAATGTGTACTGACTGGTATTTGTGGGAAAACACTTCAGAGTCTCCCTTGCCCTTGAAACAAGTCTGTATAGACAAATATCAGTTAGAAAAATCCTACTGCCAAAGAAAATGTACAATCCAGATTTCCTGTAGAGGACAGGTAGCTATCCTGTACACTACTGGATGAGGACCACTAGACAAATGTGTGCAACCCCAGCTTACTCTCTGTCACCTCTTTCATGAGATTCCCTGACATATGGACCAAAAACGAGGTGAAGTTTTTGTGACTTCTGTTGCTGGCCTGCTGTCTGGGGTTTGTCAAATGGCATATGACGCTTCCTCTGTTATGTACCGTGATATCTGCTCATCTTACATTCAAAATAACATTGTCTCCATAATGTGACAAGAAGGGTCCCCGTCACACAGCCCTCAAGGGCTTTTGCGGGAAGCAATGTTGGTGCCACTTGCATACATATGGATAATGTAGTGCAAGTAGAGGTCATGCTTCCAGATTGTACGCGTGGTTTTGGGTGCTTTAGAAATATCTAGGATGGATTTGGGAGAATGATCAGCCAGATGGCTTTGTGGGTGAACTGCTTTCAAGGGAGCTGCCACAGTTTTGCACACTTTAAATTCCCTCTGTAATCTTCTGTGCTGCCCAGAGATCAAAAGCACAGACTGTTTTTGAAATCTTACCAAGCAGTTTTCCTTCTTTTTTTAAACTGCCAATTCATTAATGTATTTGGCTGTTACCTACAACCTCTAGTACAGTGTGATTGCCCTGTAAACAAAGACTGGCTTACATACATTTGTTATTTATCCCTATTTTTATGTATATATGTATACAAATATGTTTGTATGTGTATATTGTATTTTTATGAATATATCGACGAATGTGTACGTACATCAAGAAAACAGAAGTGTCAACATCGCTCAAACATTCAAGCTTAAGATTTACTGTAGACCTAAATGAACGGATTTCTGTCAGGAATAAAGATTAAGTGACTGGTTATTTAGCATAATGTTTGCATATAATGCAATGCAGTCACTTCAACAATACAACTAGGAGCACCAGTCCCAACCTGTACATTAACATAACAAAGCATCAGTAAATAGCTTTTCTTTAACTAGTACAAAATAAGGCATTTAGGTACGCTGAAATGATAGAAATGTTTAAACAGATGTAAATCGCTTCCTGCT
>NW_009613330.1:20955-40636 GCF_000690535.1 Cariama cristata
CTTTGTCTGCGTTTTAAATTTTGTAAGGTGCTCCTTCGTCTTCAGATGTGTGTGCTAACAGTAGTGTTTTATTACTTTGCGTGAATTCTCATGCGCCCCATGTAAACTCTTCACTCACTCACAAAAAACCCCCAACGCACCCCCCACCCCCAACTGTAAAACAATAATAAAGAACATGTGAGGGAAATATATGGTAAGTAAGGTAGTGGTGGTCAGCTTTCAGGCTGGACAAGGCTGTGGGGTGACTCAGTGCAGCCCAAAGCCAACCCCTGCTCTCAGCCCAGGGAAGGGAGCAGTAGGTGGCTGTGCAAATGATTCTGCTTCCCTCCTCTCTGTTCCCTGCCATCTCCTACCCCATGGTCCTGCACATCTTCTCCCTTTTCAATGGACGTGTACATGTAGGCTACATCACGAGGTAGGTGTCTTTTCTGGTCGCCACACAGAGGTGAGATGATACCAAATTGCAACCCTTGTGTGTCTCCATCTGACATGAGGCAGCTTGTCTTAGCAAAAGGGTTGGGCATTGTTGTTCTAAAGGCAGGATTAGACAGCTCAGGAAACCAGATGTTCTCAATTTATCATTATGCTCTTGATCTTAGATGCTACAGGAAGTCCCTGAATCCATGTTGGATCCATAATTGGCATCCACATTATCGCCTGTAGGCCCTCTTCTCAGCTGTAGGCTTCACCCCCTGACAGTAACACCTCCCTGCTTCACCAAGTGCATTCACTAAGGACTTTATGGCAGTCAGATATTACAGAGACTCTATGGACCATATAGAAAAATAGCAATACCCACTATGCCTATCCGTGATGTAGAAAAAGTTTATCTTGTGTCATATTCACTTTATTTCCATGAATTTTTCCCTGCCATTGTAAATTATTGTATATGCTCTGATTTCAGCACTGTTTGATTTATATTGAGTGAGTGGTACTTGCTGCATCTCTGCTGCTGCAATAGAGGATGTGGTAGATGAACTTGTACTTAATCATGAACAAGAAAGGTATTACATCCCAGAGGCATAAAAGGTTTAGTGGGAGCTGTCAGAGCTTTGGAAGAAATGCTTTTTTTAAAAATTATTAACCGATTTTTTTCCCCTCATTTTAAATTACTATCATTACAGAATAATTGTTTGTGCTCAAACTTATTTTTCCTACAGATAACAGTTAAGCTGGGCCACTGAATTATCCATAGGAGCACGCAGGGTCAAAATGCAGATGAAAGCATAGATGTTGGATATTGATACCAGGAGTAGAGGAACAGAGGCCTGTTTCCACATGAAACCCCTCTTGGTCACAGAAAATTGACAATTTTACTTTTTTGTCCTACTTTTCACTAGAAAATTCAAGTTTAAAAAATGACTGAGAGGCAAACAAGTCTGACAGAGAGAAGCTAGAAGAAGTAATCTCATGCAGTACACTTGCTTCAGTGCCTTTCTTTTCTGTGAGGGTCTCATATCTCTTGGAACTAAAGCAAAAATGATGACCCTTGCCATTTAATACCAATGGCTCAGATTTATCTCCTGAAATGTCACTGTCCATGCCCCTAGAGAAAATTATTCATCCCACCTATCTTGAAACACCAATTTTAACATGGGTCAAATTGCTGTCAGGGAGATAAGGATTTATTGGACCAAATATAAGTGTGTTTAGTGGAGACATCTATGTCTTAGTTAAGTGTCTGGACTCCCTTACTCTCTTTACACCAGCCAGGAGGAGGAACTGCTTCCAGCACACGTCCTGTCTCATCTCACAGGAGATGTCTGACGTAGGTCTGATGTCTGCCTCTCTGGAGATGTCTGTTCTCTCCTTTACCTATAAAGCCCAGATGACAGCAATTACATCACAAACATTTTGAGGAAAAATGAATCCCATGCCTATCACCTATCCCTTTATTGAAAAAAAGGGGAGATCTAGACACCCGATGCTTTCAGCACCTGCCTTTGAGATTAGTTGTAGGTGGGCTGAACATCACACAGAGGGTCTAGCTGCGGCAAGATGCGCAGTTTTACTTTGCTCAGTTTGTTCATAGCTTCCTGCAGGTGGATTGAAAGGAAGAAAAAGAAAGAAATGCAGACTCCATGGATACATATTAAACCAGTTACTCTTTTTGACGCGAAGTTTGGCCTAAGTTCAGCTTGGCCGCACTGACTGAAGGACTCTGTGTGCTGACTGTTGAAGCTAATTTGTTTTGGAAGAGCTGCTTGTGTTGCTCTGATTAATGCTGGTTGCTTTCCTTCTCTGTATCCTCTGTGGAAGTCAAGCTAATTTGGATTCACTGGCACCGCACAGGCAAGCAACAGTTCAGTGACCCACTTGTGTAGTCTAAGAACAATGAGTTTTTTTCCTGTAAAGAAGCAATTCCTGGATCTGGCTTTCAGCGATACACAGAGGGGCACTTTGAAGGCTGGAGCTTTAAGGAAAAAAGCCTCATAAATCTGTGACATTTGCAGAGAGATCTTATTGCCTGGGGACCACCAATAAAGGGCTGGCTTCAACTTTTGCACAAATAACTCATTGGTATTTTAAAAACAAAAGAAAATTTGGGTTTCAAAAATCACCTTCTGAGAACCTTTGAAATTTCCTGGCATGCTAGCCTTTTAAAGCTCTTACTACTTATAAATACTGTGATAATGAAGATTGTCTCCTGCTCTTCCCTATGAGTATGCCCTAATATCCTGACTTACGCTGCCATTAAGTCATTTTAAAGCTAATAGTTTTAAAACTACACTGTACAGTCAGTTAACACCACAATACAGCCAGATTGCACCCTGACATCTCCTGCAGCAGCCACCCAGCATGCTGTGAAGCCGGGGTGGACGGATGTGGTTGAAACATCTTGACACGAACATAGCTTTTTAGCTACTTAATCTCCTAGGTTAAGAAGAGGCTAGATGCTTGTAAGGCAAATTTGTGAGTGAAATGTAATGACAATCTGCTGCTAACTATAAGATGCAGTATATACAATCAGCTTCATGTTGTTGTTGCTTAGCTATGTCTGTCGCCAGTGTGAGCGTGGCTAAGTTTGCTGCTTCTTTGGGTAATTAGCACTTGGAAGTTTTATTCGGGGAATTATAAAGCTATTCTTTCTTCTGGCGGTTTCTGCCTGTGAAAGTGATGGGAGCTGAGTTAAGGCTGCAATAGGAACTCTGAATTCTGTAAGGACTCCAAGAAAAAGCCATTACTGAAGTCACTATGTAATTACACAACTGAGCCTTAATCCCCCTCTTCAGCAGCACAATGAAACTTTACTGCCATCCAGACTCCTCACAATTCTGTGCCGGGATCTTCAGTTAGTGAAAGAAGTCCTCCCCAAATGCCTGAAACTCTCAGAAAATAACTAGTTTGCAGTCCTTTTCTACTTTCTGCTTCTCAGTCCCCTGCAACACACTCACACGAGTTCAGTTCAGAAACCTCTGCCTGGGCTTCCCACTCAGAACTGATTTCTTCAACTTCAAGGCAATTTCTCCTCCATAGCACTTGTTTTCCTTCTACCTCTTCCCTCTCCCATTAAGCCATATCTTTTCATTTTTGCTCTCAATTCCAATCTCTCAGTCCTCCCCTCTTGATGCATGGCTGCCAGCAACACTCCTGCCTCAAACAGTCCATTCCCTTATAACGATGCTGCTAATTCACTTGCCTAGATTGCTCAAAACCTACCACATAGGGATGTTTGCCTGTATCACCTGTCAGATGTGCTCCCTCATGATCTGTATTGCTACAGAGCCTTGAAGCAACTCCTTGCTGCATGCCTGTCCCTGCTTTCAGGCTCCTTTTGTCTTGGCAGCATGTTGTGGCCAGCAAGCAAGGCTATCCGGGGCAGTGCTTTGAAAAATTAAATTATTTCACCCCTTACTTTCCCCTGATGAACAGGCAGTAGCAGCAGGAGGTGGTTGGGATAAAACTTATGCTTCCTTTTTCCCTTGTTCCACTGGCTCCCTATGAAAGACAGACTGATTTTTCAGATTTAAGAGTGTTTTATTTTGAAGCAACTTCTGTTTGCGTGTGTTTTTTTTACTGTATTTTAATGCAGCCCATTTAAAAAACAGCTGCTTACCATAGGAAATGGTGTTTAAGTCAGCAGCAGTCGAAGTGATAAATGAGCTACGTGAATGCAGCAAGTTAACCTCAGTGAGGTCTGAGCTGTAACATTTATTTAAACCTATCTTTGTTTTCTGTAAATAATGGATCTGTGTGATCAAATATTTATTGGGAAAGGGTTTGTTCAGAGCTTTTGGATGTCATGCAGATCTCTTGCATGTGAAGGTAAAATGTTTCAGGCTATGTGTAATCACAACTGAAAATCTCTTCATTTGTACCATCTAAAAGAGAAAGTTGACTCAGCCAGGTGGCAGCTTAATCTATGCCCAGTAGGATTTTTGGAAGAAAAAAAAATAAATTGTCTATTGTGAGCTCACTTTTTATTTAAGCACAAATGACTCAAGGAGGAAACGGAAAGGGCAAGAGTGGAGGAGAAGGGAAGGAAATGATGGAAGGGCTGGGAGCAAATTTAGTGGTGAGGCATTGCTTATGAAGCTGCTTTGGCTAGTGAGAAGCTGAGTGGGTAGGCTGTAGTCTTTACCGATTGTTCACCTTGGTGGTACGCAGGACTAGGACTATATCAAGTCAAGATTTAGGAATATTGGTTACATTATGCATGGTGATCTGGATTCAATATTTCAAAGGCAAGGATTTTGTGTGTGAAAGCCGAACAAGTCTGATCTGTGACAATTCAGAGATGACAGAAGGAAATCACGTACTGTCTTTTGTTTTTCTATTTCATTTGTTTGACAAAATCTCTTTCCAGGGTGCAATTTCATTTTGAGGGGTCAGAGATTAAAAAGCAATTTTCCCTCATTGACAGCGGCATAAACTAGTAAGTTACATTTCTCTTAATGGCCTTGTTTAACAAAGGAGTGAACGGAAATCCTTGGTTACTGAGTGAAAACCACGTTTAGAGTTATATTTGTACCTTGTGGCAGCACGTATAATCAATTGCGTTGCCTAAAGTTCAAAGTTTTGAGAAGTGGTATTAAACTTTCCTCTTAATGGGCTAGGAATACCAGGAAGTTGGGAATATTAGCACTGGAGATGTATACCTAACCTGGATCTGATGAAAACCAGGAGCAGAAACAAAGTATCCCAACTTGAGTCCCAGCTGTATAGCCTGAAGCTGTATTACACTGGGCTGTGACCTTGTCAGATCTCATCAAGTAGCAAAATGTTCAAGTTTGGTCAGTGTTCATACTGGAAACCTCAGCTGAAAATCTTCACATGCAGGCAGCAGTGTCTTTCTGTTCACTTTCTGAGTGACTCCTTTCTGGCACAGGGACACCATCCAAACAGTGCCACCTTTCCAGAGGTATTTCATCAAGTTTTGGTAATGAGTGTCTGTAAAGATGCCACATTGGTTTTGAAAGTCACGGTGAAACTAACGGTTGAATTCTAGTATGGGGATTTATATTCGGATTTATGTGCCTTGATCTTGTACTTGATACTCATAAGCATCAGTTTATCCTTTTTCGTAGGAACAGCATAGGGACCTATAGTCAGTATAGCATCATCTCATCTGACTTGGTACTTAAAATTTAGGCAGCTAGTACAAAGGAAGCTAAGCTTCCTTTGCACATACCTCTGGAAGACAGTTCCTCCTGCTTCTCTTGGATATTGTACCTTAGTCTGTGATGAACAGTGCCCTGGAGGTGAATATCTTGCCTTCATGCTGATAGACAAGTACCTTCAAATAAGCACTTAACTACTAGACAGCTAGGGTTTGATTTCTTTACCTAAAAATAAGTATTTAGTATCCTTTTGTGCTGAGTAGAGAACCCTGCTGTGTTTCTGGCTTCCATAGGGAATTCTGTTGTTCCTCCCAAAATCACAAGTCACCTCTGCCAGCTGCGTTTAAATGTTACAGAGAACCTGGGGCATCTCGAATGGTCAGAAGTAGCTGAGAAAGTAAATGTGTATTCCCTTATTGTGTTTTAATAACTATATTGATCACAAAGGGAAAATTATATGTAAGGAGAAAGAAGTTACAGAAAATGAAATTGCTTTTATTTCCATTTTGACAAAACCAGGAAGCACTTTAATCATAAGCTTTTTCCATATTCCTGAAAGAAATCACAGGCCTGGTAGGACACATTTGTAGTACAGCTGTCAGGTCATGGCCTGGCACTATCAGAAGAGGAGAAGAGGAATTGTCAAGTACAACTTATGTTCAAGAGGAGAAAAGAGAGTGAATTATAGTCTCACTAAATCTGACTTCAGCAACACACAAAGCTCTTGAAGATATTTTGAAATGCAGAATTAAATGCACGTATTTCAGTGGAGAGTAGGAAAAAATTAGTTTTCATTTTACTTTGAAAAAGTAATTGCATATCTTTCTTTGTAAGGATAAAGGATTTCCTTAGACAAAGGTGATGAGAAAGACTTGACTTCCAGGTCTTCGGAGAAACATTTTCTACAATTATATCGCATAAAGATTATCCTTATTTAGAAGATTCATAGGAAAAGAGGTGCTGCTGCCAGGTCATAGCTTGTTCTTGTATGGTGAACTCTGATGCCTCTTCAGTTTGAAACATCTTGTTTCATCACACACTGGTATGAGTTCAGGCTGAACAGCTCAACCCTGTCTTTGACAGTATTCAGTCATTCCTATATTCCCTACTGGGCTGATGCATGTGTGCATACCTGCCATAGTTTGGGAGTGATAGGCTTCCTCCTCATTTTCTCACATGGAATATGGTGACTGAGGACAGCTCTCACTGGTTTTTCAGATCAGATGGCACAAATTGTATGCATGTAGACCTCAGAAAATGTGTTTTCAATGTCTACACATTGTCCAGAATAATGTGACATGTATCAGTGCTTCCTTAAACAGCTGAAGAAGTAAGGTTTGTTGGGGTTTAGCTTGAATTGAAGACACCTGACTTTGTCTGCTCTGTAGGGAGCTATATCTGATTTGAGTGTCTAAATTTCGGTTGTATTTGACAGAGACAGATGGTACAATTCAGTTGCCCAAAACAGGCATCTAGTGCCGTTTGAGATGCACTTGGGAATCCCAAACAACCATGAAAGACTGACAGATATGAGAGAGGAACTACAGGAAACCCATGTCCTCCTGGGCTGGCAGCTGGAGGTCATCTCAAATGATACGGGGTGCTTGTGTGTGGGCAATTGAATTGACAACTCAATGCAGTCAATAGAGACTGGAAAAAGATTCAGTTGGCCTCCCAGTAAAGGTGTATTTTTGAGCCATCTGATTCTCTCCCTAGTCTTTATGGAGGGAGTTGAGTGGTTCTGCCATGACTATAACAAGAGTTTAGACATCAAAGTATGTGTGTGGATGTGTAACACATCAGGTGTGGATACACATAGCCAAATGGGTGGGATGTGGACTTGATAAGTGGGAAGAAACTTCAGTGGAAAATTGGCTGAACTGTCAGGCTTAAAGGGATGGAACTGGCTGTGCCTGGCATGGGGCAGCCCATGGCCTCTTCCAACAGAGGCCATTCTTGTCAATACCTGGACACAGACATGCAATACATAGTTACATGCTAATAGTTGTACAGAGGTTTGAAAAATAAAAAAGATTAATGCTAACTATAATTAATCATATTTTTACTGGACTCTAATATCAAGCAAGACAATTTTTTTTCATTACGTTTGATAGTTAGAAAGCATCAGGAGAACTGATTTTACCTCTTGGTTATTGATCATAATCCAACAAACAAATAAACTTAAAGCAAAAATCTTATAATTGGCTCTTTGGGTTTTGGTTTTTTTTGGTACATAAAAGCTGGAGCATAACTTAAGCTAAAAATCAGTGACTTAGATGTATTTGTAATCTTCTCTAACATAAAACAGGTATTTGAGGCACAGATTGTTTGACACAGAGACAGCTTGCAGTAGATTTCTGTCATCGAACAGAAGAGCAAAGTTTCAGTTTTAGACTCCCTATGGACCCTCTGGTCAACAAAAGAGACTGGCTACTACAGAGAGAAATTCATTTCTTTGTGGGCTGTTAAAATAGCATAAGTTGGAAAATATTCAACTGGGTCTTATACTTGTAGTTTTGTAGGAAATTAATAATTAATTGGGTTTGGTGCAGTTGCTTCCTTTTTTGCACAGTGTTCAGGCTAAGAGAGGAATGTACATTGAGTCCATTGATTCAAGTTATGAAACCTATGAAGAACCAGAAACTTACATGGCCAGATGAGACATAAGTCCCACATATGCGTTAGATCCTAGTGCTTTTGTGAGAGTTATACCTGTTTGCTACAGGATAAAATTATTTCATGGACAAAATACCTTTTTTTTTTGGAAGCATCTCTGTCCAATGTATTACTCAAATACTGTTAGGCAGCCATAAATCCAGGCAGTCCTGCCAAGAAAGCCAGGTATCTGTTCTGTCTTAGTAGGCCCTCCAATAGTTTCTTTGTCATTACTGTTGTTTGTATTTGTTGATAGACAAATTACTACCCAACAAGTTCTGTAGGCCTGGTTCCTACATTAGAATTAACAGTGATGTAACGAAAAATTACATCAGTGATTTAAGTGCAATTAAACTAATCTAAAAATGTAGGAGATTGAGGTTGCATTTGATAAGTCTAATCATCATTCTGGATAAAAGGGGAGAAGCTTCTTTCAGACATTCATGCAAATGAAAATCTTCTGCCAGTAGGTTTTGTTTTCCTTAGGAGCATACGAAAAGCTGAATCTGGAAAGTACACTTTGCCTGATTCTGCTCAGACTTCTGCTCAGACTTCCAGCAACATGAGTCTTTTAGTTTCTATTTGACCTTTGTGTCCACAAAAAGCTCAAGGAGAAACAAAGCTCCCAAATGCTTTTCCAAAGTTCACAAGTACAGTGACAAGGAAAATACTGCTCCTTGAGTGCTCTACTGCTGAGGGCTTCTTGTTATGTTGCTAAAACGTAGAGAATTCATGTTCTGATACTGTGATCCCCTGCCATGGGCAAGGAGAAGAAAGTGCCTTCTTGCACTGGAGTGCCTTTGAAGACAACTGTGATGTCTGTGCTAGCTGAGATGGAAGTGTTATGAGCTAGGGGTGCTACAGGCTAGTTTTGTCTTCCTCCTTTCTTCCTCCTCACAGTCTTTGAGAGGTGGTCATGCCAAACTACCCAGCACCCCAAGCATGATGTCTCCAAGTTTGAGAAGCAAGTGCGAGATGCCCACTTCCAGTTGAGCACTCTCCTGTTCTCCTGGTACCAATATCAGAGCTCTCCTTGGTCCAACAGAAGCTCATCCTGGAGGACTCAGTGGAACAGAAAAAGCCAGCAAATAATGTGAAGTCCCTTGAGTAGACACTGGGGAGGCTGATGGGTTCCTGGCCCTCATGCAGGGGGAAGATTTCAACGCAAGGCTGCACTACTGCTGTCCAGATGTCTTCCTGGATAGGTACTGGGGAGACTGTGGAGCAGACTGGGATTAAAGTCTTCTGTGGAATGATCTTAGGAGACTAGGAAACACGGAAACACCTGAAGGAACCAGGTCATCATCATAAAACAAAACTTCATTATTATATTTTTTTAAGATGACTCTTTGGAAAAAACCAATTTATAGAGTGGGTCAAAAATTCATTATGTTTTTTATGTCACAATAAATACTGCAGTAGCTCTATTTTTAGTGGGTTCATCTTGTGTATATTCTCCACAGCTTGCTTTTTTTGCCTAGTGAGCGACAATGTATCATTCTTTTTTTATAGACAACAGTGCTGCCCATTTATGAGAAACAATTCTTACATCAGTTCTTTTTACTGTAAAAGACATTTTTCTTACATAGATCTGAAACATATAAAAAGTAAAATAAACTCGGTTTGTATTTATCTTTACTCTTTAGAGCCTGTCCCAGTGGATATTACTCTTTTCCTGAAACATTTTTTAAAAAGAGTTTAAAGAAAAGGAAATAATCTGTAACTTCAGGCTTTCACTGATGTCAGAAGCACATTTCTCATAGCCATTAATGGAAGCAGAACAGAGCTCTGTCCACTATACAGGTCATATTTGCTGATTTAATAGTACTGGGCAGAATTCATGAAGATACAGGTACAAGATACAGATTTTTTTCTAAGCAGAGAAATCTTAAATTCTACTCATAGTCTCCAAGCTTTCCATGACCATCTTCCCAGTTGTGTCTTTAAAAGTTAAAGGGTATATTATTGAATATTTAGGAGTATAAGGATGCAATAACAACTCATTTCAGTTATCATCAATATAATAAAAAAGCCATGATCACATTTGTCTTTAAGTTCCAGTTTCTTTGATCTAAAAGGGATATGAATGCCACGTATTCATTTAACTGAATATACGTTGCTGTCTTCCTTCTTCCTGGAAAAGCATGCAATGCATGTATCCCCAAGACTCAGAAACCACAGACCAAATGAGATCCTCTTACCTTTATTTCTAGGTCCCATGTTTCCAAGGCATTCTGTCATCTTGATGTTATGTGGGCTGAACCATTGTCTGGAGGTGCCTGTTTCTCTCTGTTGCTTTTGGAGTGAGTGTAGGACAGATGGCTTCCTATTCTGAGCTGCTGAATTGGACATCTGAAGTTCAGTAGGATAAGTCTGAACACAAATGCTTCAGAGAAAGATGTAACAAATTTCCTAGTAGACAGAAGTGCAGTATCATGAAGTTCTTTCTAGATACTTTCATTTCAGGTTCAAAGACTCAGGTTTCTCTTTTCTTCCAGCTCTTCTTCAGTAATTCTGAAGGACATGCAACCATGCAGCCATGGACATAAAACAAAAACTCTGCTTGCTTCTTGTTCCAGATCAAGTCAACACTATCCGTCCAATAATACGATGCATAAAAAGTATTTTTTGTTATTTTTTCTCTTAATGAATCAACTTTCTGCTTCAGAATAACCTTTTCTTCTGTGTTAAAACTTTTTTTCCTATTTTATTGTGTTATCTGCACAATCTAATCTGAGATTGAGATCCTGCTGATACCAAGCAATGTTTCTTCCTGTCCATGCAAGATTTAAATAGACCTGAAACTAGTGAAGAAACAATTAAACTTAATTTTTGATGACTATTAGCACGGCTCAATTACCTATGTTATATTTGTGTAAAATGAAGGGTCAAGACTGAAAATCAAAACTGGTGTATTTCACTGCCTAAAACCTGTAGTCAGCTTCAGAAAGTGCAGTTACTAAAAAAAACTTAACTGAAGAAAAAAAGAAATCTACTGAAAGGACAAAAGGTCCTATTTCAGCCAAACCAGGGCAGCCATATCGCTCAGATTCATGTGGATGTGTCAGATACCTCAAGGCATCTGTCGTGGGTGGAGCGACACACTTCACTCGTAAGAGAGAAGCAGCAATATGTTTATTGACATAAAACAGTGATTTAACAAAGTTTGATAGGAAATGTGACAGTGGTTTAACAAGATTCAATAGCAAGACACACTGAATAGAAGACAGTGTCAGAACAAACTGTTAGGGAGACCCTCCCGTTGAGTCATGAGGTTCAGAAAGGACGCCCTTGCCTTCTAAACTCCTTCTGAGATGGGGGTTTAGGTGTGGCTGGATGCAGACCTAGTCTGAGACTTGGTCAATGATTTATGTGTAAAGGATTATATGTACACAATCAACCCTTTCTATCACTTAGCCAAGATATCAAAGTTTCAGCATGCTTATTCCCAATTCACTTACTGAGTATGTGACATGATAAGGATTCTCTCAACCTCGAGGAGTAATCTTGAGAGGTGTCCTTACTCAAGGGGAGATCCTGGAGTGCAGCCCAGTGCTGTGCAGGAGAGCTCAATGGGCCCTGGGCTGGCCACTATGGAGTAAGGTAATTGACTCAGAGTCATATTTGCATACTGATGACAGATATTATTTCTTCCAAACTTGGCTTGAGTCAGACCTTGACTAGCAGTATGGTTAGGTGGACGCATTGCTAAAATTAGCCCTTGGCTATTGTGTTGTTATCTGTCTCCCCAAATCCACTTTGAGTTGGGTGCAGCCATCACGACCAGACGCATCTGTTACAACCACGACTGGTGGCTATCACTTGAGCAGGGGTATGGGAAGTAAAGATCAGGTTGAGGCAGAGGGGAGCACACCATCACAGCATCACATATCGTATCTTGTGTTTAGGTACCTGGATTATGAACCACACTTAGTTGGACAGGTCCCATTGCAGGGCAGTTTGTTATGCCACGGTTTGAGTCTGAGTTCTTACTTCAGTGAGAGGTGGTACCTGGGTTGAGACCATATGCTTTAGATTCCTTAAAAATCATTCTTTAATGTGGCTTTAGTGTGAGTCTTCATCACATTAGACTAGGACAATTTAATCTGCTCTCTGGTGTTGGGCACTCAGTTTGAGATATGGACCAGTTACTGAGAGTTTACAGGAAAGCAGTAGGAGTGATCTGAGAGCTTGCAAGCCTGACTGCAGAGGAGAGATTACAAAAAGAGCTGGTTAAGCTATAAAAGAAAAGATGGAGATGAAGATAACAGTCTCTTGATATAAAGAAGTCTACTGCAAAGAGGAAAAGAATAATCATTGCTTTTTGTTTATTACAGATGGAAAGAACAAGAGGTAATGGACTTAAACTGCAGCAAGAAAGAATCAGAGTAGATATTAAGAAAAGCTGTCTAATGATAAGGAGATTGAAACACTTTCTAGGGAGATTTTAGAGCCTCCAGCACTGGATATCTCTAACAGTATCTAGTGAAACATGTTTCAGGACTGGTGTTTGTATAATTGCATTTAGTGTTGCCTGTCAGATCACGCTGCAAGGTGCAATGTAAACAGGACGTGTTCATATTGTATCACGAACCGTCATTATCTAATCAGAAAATGTTGCAGCCATGAATCATTCTTTGATTTTCATTCTCATCCTCTCCTCCTCCCCTGCCTCCTCCCCTCAAAAAAAGTGTGTTCCTGTTAGGCACCTGCTTTAGGGACAAAATCACTGATTTAATTTGAGAGAGGTGATGAGACTTAGCATTTTCGGTCCACTTTGGTTAGAGTGGCTGTTGGGTACAAATCCCATAAATGACTTTATCCAAATATTTTCTACTTGGCTTTAGGTGTCCTGGATTTGGTTTGCAATCACCATTTGTTCTCCAAATTATTTCCACAAAAGAGGAGTCAATAAATTTGTGGTGTGTGCCCTCAATAGTCCTTTGGATGAGGTAGCTGAGCCATACCAGCCTTGAAGGTGAGGTATGTGGAAGCTGGGCTGGCACTGCACTCTCCTTCAAGAGTAACAGACAATCATCACATTTCACTTTAACAAGCTGCTGGATTTCTGAGTCCTGGTTATGTTTGATTAGCATCAGTGCTGGAAATAAGGAGGATTTATAGGAAGAGGGAAAATCAATGTACTGATAGAATTCAGCAGGGAATGCATCTATACTGCTGGATAAAATAAGGTCAGGGACCGTCCTGTGGATCCAAGGCCTGGTTATGTCCCCATGGTTAAAATATAGATACATAGAATCATAGAATAGTTTGGGTTGAAAGGGACTTTTAAAAGTCATCTAGTCCAACCCCCACTGCTATGAGCAGGGACATCTCCCATGCAGAAAGAAGGTGAGAGCATCCAAACTGTCCATTAGGAATGGTCACTGGCGTGTTCTATACTGGACCTGGGTCATTCTTTGAGAAAATATGACAAAGCTGCGTTAAAAAGCATGCATGGGTGATGGAAAGCCAGAATTTGTGCCCTTGCCTCATCCCTCTTTTAGTTAGGAGTATGTAGAGGTAGCTGCTTTGTGCCAAAGTTTGTGCAGGGGTCTGAGTGCACCAACACTATCTGTCTATCTTCCCCTTTCACCAGAGGTTTGGCTGACCATGATTTAGGCCAGCTCTGATACACAATGCTTTGTATTCTTGGATAACACTGCTGTGAGAAAGTCCTGTGAGATGCCTCAATGGGACCAGCACCTCTTTACTTGGGTGATACAATGAAGCTCAATCCCTTGCTCTTGGTCCCTGCCTGAGCTATGCTGTAGGTCTGCCCTGCCTGGCCATGTACCATACTGAACCTGACCGAACTCACTGGCTTAACTTTCTGGCTTGGCCTTGGATCTGCCTTATTTTTACAGATGTGTATGAAGGTCACTGACCCTTTGGTTGACCCTGATTATTATCACTAGACCTGCTCTGCTCTTGCTCAGGTGCTGTGGGACTGAGCCCTTGTTGGTGAAAGCACTGCCCCAGCTCTCCTTGCTGTCACCCTCTCTCCTGGCTTGACCTCCCCAGGAGAGAAGTGTGCTCTTGCAGCTCCCGGACAACTTAAGGGTCTCTAATAAAATAAAAATTCTCCTATGGATGCATAAACTTAATTATCACTGGGAATGATTTTTAAGACATCTAAACCCAGTGTTCACAGGGATGCAAACGTGTCAGTGTAGTTCACCAGCTCTGGCAGCTGTGCTGTGAGTCACAAGACAGATACCTAAATGTTATTCTTAACGGTCCAGTCAGAGATGAACTTTGTGTGCTCTTTGGCGTCATGTTGATTCAGTGCATTTATTTTTTTTTCTGGTTTGCTTTTTGGGATGTATTTATAAACAGAAGGAACATTTTTTGACCCATAGATTTTGAAATAGTTGCAGTGTGGTCAGTAAGAATATTACATAGTTGTTTTACTACTGATGTTCATTTTTTGTAGCCTTAAAGGAATTGATTTGATAAGACGGGGAGGGGGGTGTTCAGTACTAAAAGAGATAACAGAGTCAGCATGAAGAGGTGACTGAGACCCTATTTGGACCCTTAGGCTTTGATAGATACTAATCCCAAATAACACATGGAAACAAATCTTTTCCACCATGATCATAAAGGTGATGGTCATTAATTGTCTGTAAGCCCCTATAAATGGCAACTAGATTTCAGTTTTTAGGAATAGGTTATGCTGGAGGACAGAGGAGACATATTTCTGTATCTACCTGAAAATTCATTTTAGAGATAAAAAGAATGCTGAATATAGATACTACTTGCATAAAGCCAAATTGTGTTGGCAGGAAGGACATTAAATTCTGGGTATTGCATTTAGAGAGGGTTTAAACATAGCAGAGAATCAGCAGCATGCAGTAAAGCAAGACCTGAAAGTCCAAGAATTTGAAAGTGAGAGGAGCATGCCCAAGACCAGAGAGCAGATTGATCTGTGCAGTAGGAAATGAGACCACAGAGCGATACAAAGCAACAGAAGGAGGTGAGAGGCAAAGTCTAGCAGATCAGGACCTACATTTTTTTTAATTTACATTTCTTTTTAATTATTTGGCGTACTTTCCAGCATATGGCGAAAGAGCCACGAAGTCAGATTCTGCTCTTGGTGTCATTGTCATGAATCTGGAGAATCATCGTGGAATTAGGCCAGAAAAAATCTGGTATAAAGAGAGCAGAATATGTCCTACACTCTGACAATGCTACTTCTGGACTAGGTGAGGGATACGTTCTGCTTTCTCTTCCCCCCCCGCAAACTGTTGCCTTGCTGAACAAAGCTGTAGTGAAATGCCTGCGGTGTCTGCTGGCCATGGCACGCTGTGTTGCACAGGAGGCTGCTGCATCACAACCATCACCATATACACTCAGTGGCTACTAGGAATTAGATTACTTCTGCAACATGTATCCCTAGTCTTCTTCAGCAGCACTGCTTTCAGTGACAGGCAGTGTGGGTATTGTTTTATTGCTTTACTCTGGCATCCCTTACATTTTAACATCCAAAGCTAATTAGGATTGAACAATAGAAAGAGGTTGTTGAATGACTGTTCTCAAAAAGATCATAAAATTCTGGTGTACATGCTTCGTTTGTAGAAGTGGATAAAATATTGGCCACCATATAGCCATCCACAGATGTCTGTTCAGTGAGAAACAAGCATAAACTTGTAGGGCAAAGACTTTGCCTCATGACTGGGTGTTTTCTGTCCATCTTCTACATGCAGTTCCAATGCCTAAAGACCCAGTAAACAATCAGAAGCCTTTCCTCATAATAATTCCAGAAGGCAAAAAATGGATCATTTGAGATCTACTGCTGGAGAGCAGAAAAAGAAGGACTCATCTCCAGAAGGTGGAAAGGAAGACATATTTTTGACTCTATGTTCTCTGATCCTCTGTCTTCCCACCTACTCTTTTAAGAATGTAGCCAATCTTCTTTCCCTTTGGATTGCTCATTTCCCCATAATGGACTGATTCTCATCCAGACATTGCAGATAGGGATTTTCAAATATATGTTGCAGTCATGTCACTTCCTCTCTTAGACCTACATAGAAGGAGAGGAGGAGCAATAAAACCCTTGAAGCATCAGTTCTGACTGAGCCTGGATTCATCCCACTGAGAGCCAAGATAGCCACAGATTCCTTGACATCACCAGCCTCTTACATAGTTGAACCTACTAGTAGCAAGGTGAAAGATGGGGAAGGATATGTCAGGTGTAGAGCAGCATCAGGTAACAACCTAAGTAGCTATACAGCCTGCAAAATCCAGGTAACTTTGACTGTAACTGCACAACAGACAGCAATACGATGTAGAAGTGCTTCAACGCAAGTACCCAAAGCACCCTAACCTCTGTGGCACAGTGTTCACTGCAGGTTCATTAAGTTTGTCAATGCAATAAGCAAATTTGTTTGCAGTTAAGTTGCACCCTGCTGCAGTTAAGCTGGCTCTGACTTGACACCTCGCTAACAAAACGTACCAGTGTACTAGTACTTGAAAGCACTGCCAGATGTCAACCTGGTAAAAGCTGCAGATCGATTAAGCTCTGCTGAATCTAGCTTTGGCAACGTAATATATTACTGTTCCCAGTGTAGATGTCCCTGCTGGCAGTGATTGCTTGCAGAGCAGAGTCTGCGGGAGGAAACGGATTCATGGATGTCTGCTCCCTAAAGGTGACAGGTGGTGGGAAGTTCATACTGCTCTTGTGTTGCCATGCATTGTCCATGCTGGACGTGACTGGCAGTCAAGATACAGGACTTTTAACGAAAATCAAAATTTACTCTTCTTGCATTTTTCTCAGTTTCCTTTCAACCACTGTAAACATTTAATTTCAAACTTCCTGAAAGAGTTAGTGAAAAGAAAAAAAAAACAAATTAAGACTTAATCAGTCACTTTTGGATTGAATTTGTTGTATAGATGCATTCAAAAGCCATCCAGACAATACGCAGTTTTCTTAACATATCTGTCACTTAGGACTAAAGCTCAAAAGAAGCATTAGGCCTCCTTACACACTTTGGATTTGAGAAAGATAAAAGCATTAGTCACATCTCACAAATATGCATGTGTACCCTGTTTGTTCTGCAGCCAGTTGAGGAGGATTGTGTTGCAAAGTCCAGCACCCATCCCACCAACATCTGGGAAAGCCCTAGGTTATCTCGATCTGGGAATGAAAGTTCAGCAGTACCCAAGTATATTAGTTGATATCATTCTCTTTTCATTTTAGCTAGTTTGATTTGATTTTCGCCATGTTTCAGAGAAAAAGATGAGAATTTTATATACTCCGCCGTGAAAATTATTCTTCATTCCTCTCTGGCAGCCTGATCAATTGCTTGAATGGTTTTTTGAGAGTGTTTTTTGTGAAGCATTAAATATTCCCTGCCATGGTACTAGTCTAATACTACTTGGTTTGACTTCACTAACTAATAAAAAAAAGTCTCTTTTTACAGACATTTTTGTATTTATAGGCAATTAGTCTGTCTCACTAGGCCATATTTTCTTCCAGTCTTTTCCTAAACCTTCCCTCTGTAGCAGATCTTGTTTACCAAACCTTTTTATAAGTGTGGGTGGTCCCTTCCAAACTCATTTGTCTACATACAAAGCAAGTCAATCTGTGACCATTTGATGCTCAAAAAGAAAGCAGAAGAAAGAAACAAGTCCATCATGCCAGTTTTGTATGAAGGCAGCAGATGCAGAAAGAACAGCATCATGGCATGGGACACTGTCCTGCTGTATACATCATATGAAACAGGATTGGTTGTTGAGGCACAGACATGGGTAGCTTAAAGCAGTGTGGTAGATAATTTTCCCCAAATCTGAAATCACTGCACCACACAAATGTTGAATTATGTTGTATTTCTTGCATTGCCATTATTGTTGTGAGTCAAGAACTGTTTCCCATCATCCCTAGCCATCCCTATCATCACCAGGATCGGGGAGGAAAGGATGACTAACACTAGTAGCTCCTCCTTTATTTGAACAGACTTTTGCCTCTGATCAGCTGTCAACACATCTAGGTTGCCTAAAATGAACAAATATATTCAATACCTTTATGGAATTCTCTTTTCTGGACAAATGCATGAAAATCTAGTGAGATTCACGTGTACACATCCATGACTAGGGCATGCCCTGTGGGGAAGATGTCTTCATGACCTCAGCTGGTGAGTATTTGGTACCCAGAAGCACTGAGTATGAGGTAGCCATTGTAATTCTTGTTCTGCTTGCACAACAGCAGATGCTACTCTTGACAACAAGCCAATCTTCCACTGAAGATCACTCCTGTTTGTCTGTTTTCTTTTATTTTTTTCTTCTCCATAACATTCTCCATCAGAGCGCATCAGTGGTTCATTTAAAATTTTTCATTCTCAGATCTGTGAAGTCTCTTGGGCTGAACTTGTACGTAGCTTTATTTCTCAGTCTTTTCTTTCTTTCTTTCTTTCTTTCTTTTTTCCAGTCAAACAGAAAATTGCTTTTCAGGGTGAAAAGCTGCCTTCCCCTTGTGCATTTGATCTCAAATCTACCTCAAACTGAGGAATGAACATGATGCATCAATGGCAAAATGTGTCTTTTTTAAGCACTTGGGAAGAAGGAAGTCCCTTGATATCATTTAATCACTTAAGTTTTTTCTCTTACATTCACAATCGACATTTCCTGTTCTTTCTTTAGTGTTCTACAGATATTTACCCCAGATCCAGGGAGAGTTCAGGGGTGGTAATGTGAAAGTCAACATGTTTCACCTCTGAAATTCCATTTTTAATTTGACAAGAAATTGCAACTCAAGAGCTTCCAGTCCTCCATACAGTCAGGAAAAATTAAGGACATCCTTTACCAAACAATGTCCAGAGTGCCAAGCTGAATTAGAAATGGAAGAGGTGTTTTCTGTGGATGTGGGGTGCTTTCTGGGTCTTAGTGAACAAAGGATTGATCCAGGCTGAATTATTCCCTGTCCTTGAACAGTTGCCTGATTTTTTCATAGTCCAAAATTTGGCAATAAGCTTTGCAAATAATGCAACAAAATAATCTACGCTTTCCCCTGACACCTTCCTGAGTGTTTCACTGAGCAAAACAGGCAGCTGCCTCCTCTTCTTTAAGCCAGGTGCCTGCTGTCCCTTCAGCACACCAGCACCAATCCTTGTCACAGCCATGATTCACCAGCATGATTTTGGCTTATCAAGGCTGGTTTTTGAGCCTCAGTAAATCTTCTTTCCTCTTTCTGGGGAGAGGGACACACAACCCTTCTCTTCACAAACAGGAAAACATAAAAATTTGACAGAGCTTTTTGGCAGAACAAATGTAAGCCCATTTTGTCATTCCCTGAAAAGTATTCCTCTGCTTGCTTTGCTACTTCCAAACAGAAGAACACTGATGGTTTGGGGTTTTCTTCCCCGAATGAAGAAATCTGACCTTATGGCATATCCTAACTATACCTGTATTCTGCATTTCTAAATCCTTTAGGCCCAAATCATGAAAATTATGAAAGAACCTAATTCCTG
>NW_009613330.1:40667-50554 GCF_000690535.1 Cariama cristata
TAAGTGGGACAGAAAGATGGTACTATCAGTGCAAAACTCGGTATCATATCTAGTATGCTAAAGGGTGGTATCGCAGGGAGAAGTGCCTTTGAGTAAAGCAGCTCGAAACATAACCTATTTGAAATATAAATTTCTGTAATTGCATTAATCAGGTTCTTAATAGGATTAAAGCAATTGCTCCTTTCTCTTTTATCCTGCAGTTCCTTTCTTTCTTGACACAAATTCCATATTTATATCTGCTTATGCTTATTTGCATTTACAATCATACCTAAAAATCAAAGTATGACTATTTCCAGCTAAGCTCACCTTCCAACAAAGAATGGTCCAGAAAAGACAAGCTTCGAAAAGATTTCCTGCTCTTTATTTGAAGAGGTGTTTGCTGTTGTGTGTCCAGATCTAGTCAACAATCCAAACTATGGATGGTTTCTATAGTTATATTTAGAGCTGAACAAAGGTAAATTTTTGTCTCAGGTTTCCCAGTTAAATCCAGGTAACAAGGATACTTTATTCATTTGCTTTGTTTTAGTCCTTTTTTTTTCTGTTGATAGTGGATTTTGGAGGAAAGAAAAAAACTGAAGAAAGAGGAGGAGATTTAAACTACTGTTTCACTGTAATAAATTTAGCTTCAACTTTCTCCACTGTAAAGCTGGACTATGCTGAAACCAGTACTCGCTCCAATTCTGTCTTCAGGGTAGTGAAAGCAGGACTTCACCTATTGTGACTAGCAACAACCACCCCTCAAAAGTGCTTACACTTTCAATTTTCAGGTGCATCAGATTAAATTATAAAGAACTGTATTTCATTAAAGGCTACAATGGGCCTTAACAACTCAGCACTCCCCTGAAGGCAGCATTCTTGCAAATGTCATTCAGTTGATCAGATTTTTATAAATTTCTACTTTCATGGCATTGTGTACCATCCCTGATGTGCTTCTGAGAAGTGTAAATTCAGTTGTTGATTTTCTCCCCTTTATAAGCAGAGTGCTGGGTTTCTGTCAAGTCTCTTTAAATCTATGTGCTTTTGTTCCTCTGGTCTCACATACAATAGTTGGATGTTTCTATTATATGCTAACATTAATGCAAAATAGGAAAATGACCTTGAACGAAAATTTAAACCAGTATATTCTTTCACAGTAATTGTAAGGATAGAGTGGAAAGGAAATGTTTGAGCTATTGCAATATGTTTAAAGGAAAAAGAGATCATTCCAAGTAAAATGTAAATATATTGTACATAATCTTTCAACTTAGTATCACACTAGACTGACAATTACGTATATTGGTATAGATATATTTCTTTAAATACCCCTTATAACTGCGTAAGTATGAAACAATCTGAAGGAAGTCACTGTCTCTTTGTAAATTTTGTCTCTCATTCATCCTGTACTTGGGTATCAGTAACACCTCTTTATCCAGAATGGGTGATGTTTTCTAAGGCCATGAACAGTTGTAAGGAGAGAGGTTTACTCTTTTATTCCAGGCACTGTGGTGGGCCACGTAACAAAGTACCGGAGCACATCAACATATTGGTGGCTTTCATTCTGAGAACAAGAGAAAAGGAAATACTATTTCTCCCATCAAAGAGTCAGAAAACTGGCATACAAAGGTGGAGTTCACCTAAGCTTATTTTTTTGTAGAGGAAGAATGGGATTAACCTTGCTCAAGCAGATATACTCAGGTAGGTGTCTCCATCTGAAATGATTACCTATTGCTGTTTCTTAATCAGGAGACAGAAATCGGCACGACAACAGCATAATTTGTAGGAAATAAGTGTAAGAAAACATGGACTTGATATTTATTTTAAACAGAATTGAATCCAGTGATGCATTCTTACTCATACTCACTGTCTCATGGATTTTGCTCACACTCGCACGCCTACATGTCATAATCCATATAACTGTAATACCATAATCACCGAGGTGTGTGCGTCAAGTAGTAAGGCCAGGATGACTTGCGTGGGACAGGACAAACAGCACTGCCTCAAGTCCTTTCTATGTCTCATGTTCCTCTACAAAACAATGTTCAGACAGTCTTTTTTTGGTATAAAGACACATTCGCTGGTCTTTATCACATCAACTATTTTCCATTTTGTCCTTGGTTATCAATGTGTGCCATTTCTGTAATCCTTCCCCTAATGTTTGCTCTGGTACTTTCAATCACAGAAATTTCCATTCATACATCTTTTAAACCACTCTTAATAGTTCTGTTACAAAGCTCTACAAATTCATCTCATCCTACAGCAGACACCTAAAATTTACCAGGTGAATGGCTGTCTTAGAAAACCTATTTCCTCTTCCTGACTGTAAAGAGAGCTGAGAATGTCTAATTTTGCTCTGTGTAGCTCAGTTGACCTATGCTAAACCAATTGTCAAGCTTTGCTTCATAATCACTTGGGAAAGATCAGTCCCTTTAGAAGGTGAGTCATCCTCCCCCATTTTAAAGATCTACTTCAGGATTCAATGGCTTGTTCTCTTGAGGACAATTAGTTCAGTTAATCACCTGATTTTTAGACTTCTAAAGTCAAGTGAGTTGGATCTCCTGCAATGAAACTTTTGGTTTACCATACCCCAGTTTGCACTCTATAACACAAATCAATATGCAGATGCCCACACTCATTGTTGTACTGGAGGCAGGGTAGCAAGATCAGTGCAACTAGTTGTGCCCAAGCTACTAGACTTTTCTGAAATGCTTGACAAGATACCTTGTTATGTCTCTGACATAGCTGTTCTGCTTTCTGATTCTAACAAGTATCTCTGCATGGTGCTGAACTATTGGGATATGCTAGTTGTGATGGCTGCTACCTTGGATTTTCCAAGATGACTTTCCAAGGATCTCACAAGAGACCTGCAAGCTGACAGTTACCTCTTGCTCTTCCAAGGATACATCTTAGTGATGAGAATTGTTCTCCTTTACTGGCCAGATAGCGCCTCAACAGACAGTGTATGCTATGACCAAACAAATCAACCTTAATCTTGGAGGTTTTTGTATTGAAGATCTGAAATAGGAGATGGAGGGAAGTGAAGGAGTGTTGTAAATATACATCTTTACTTATAGTCAAATAGGACTAGGTGCAGAAGTTTTTAAAAATTTCCTCTTTCAGAACAGGGTCATGGTTATAGTCAAGACTGAGAATTACTGAATTTATTTTTCCCATGGCTTTACTGATAAAATGACTGACAAACTTCAGGAAAATGCTGATTTTAGTAGTGATCTTCAGAGTACCTTTTGGGTCCCAGTCTTTCACAGGTCTTTTATCAGATGAATAGCCCTAGCCTCTGTCCTAAGATTTCCATAGAAATTGATCGGACTCTTAATTTTCAAGAGCTTTGAGTTGATGAATATTGAATTTTGCTGATGACCACTGAGTTTTTATAATTAGCAGTCTCAGTTGCCAAACTCCCACCAAGCAATTAGGACATTGACAAAAGTCTATGTCCTCTGACCACTTATAATTCTTGCCACATGGACCATGGTCATAAACACTGGCACTACCAATGTCTATCTTTTTACCATGTCCTGAGTGAAAAAAGTAAAAATATTCTTTTGTTCATAGGCACCTTCACTTGTAACAGTTGCCACTATTCTATTTCCATTATTTGCCTCACTTTAAAATATCATCTACAGAGGCCAAAGATGTTTTCTTTGAGATGGCAAATTAGGGAAAATAGATAACCAATTCCATGGTAAGTTTTGGGGATTTCGTTCAAATAATTTCTGTGCTACAGACTTTTTGATCTTAGTGACATGAGGCAGATCTTCATTGGGAATGATTTGTCAATAAAGTTGCTGGTGTATGTTTGTACTTGTTTGAAGATAGGCAAATGAATGTCTTTGATGAAATGTATCTCATAGCCACAGAACATATACTTTCTGTACCTAGTGGTTTCCCAAGTGAATTAACTAGTGCTATTATTTAGTTTGTTTGTTTGTTTGCTTGCTTGTGTGTTTTAATACAGGTGTATCTGCAGTAAGGCACTCATGGGTATCTACATAGCCCCAAGAATAATGACCATAAGTGGCATTATTTTACTGAAAAACTATTTCAACACAGAGCAGATCTACCTTCTTAATGATAAATATACTACTCCGTCCCCCAAAAAAAGGTCATGAGGAGAATTACAATCAAAAAGTAATAAGCTTGTGAGCTGTTCAGGTGTTATAGGAACAGGATCCATATAAGTATGTTAGATGGACTGCCATGTTCTTCTCCTCTTGCGATGTGTTTGTGCATCACCTTCAGGAAATATATGGTATATTGTATAGATGTGCTTTTGCAAAATCTGTGTCCTTTTGATGTATATGATATCATAATATCATAGGGATCTTTTCTGTCAAGCTGAAACTGTACAGCTGCTCCCTGCGATGTTTAGTTCTTTTTATGTAACTGGCTTGCAGAAGGAAATGTATGTAGCTATTCCACTACGAATGGAGGTTTCAGCAGGTGTCAGGTCATAAAATCACTTTACACCACTTCTTCAAGGCAGTTTATGATCACTGGATACTGTGCTTTTGGTCCATGATATGGGGCATTGCCATATTGATTAAATGCCTTAGGCTGTTACAGGGGGGGAAAATAAGGATATTTAATCAATAGACCTGCACTTTAGTTACTGTTCCTGTCAGGCTGGAACAGAAATAGCTCAAGAAAGGGGCAGCTTCTCTTACAATTTGAGGGAGTTAAAGCTTGAAGAAAACTAAATAATGCCTTTCTAGACCTGTGAGGGAATATAATCAACTTAGCAATTGCTAAGTGCGGCAATTGAGTTACCAGATCAGTCTGGCTTAAGGGTTCAGAAGGGTTAAGAAGGGACTTTGGACCTTAGAAGGGAGCCCTAAAGAAACCCTGGCTTAAACATGGGTGGAATAAATGCTGTTGGTTGCCAGAGATATGTCCTGATTCTGAATGTTACATCTATGAGGATTAATTACCTCTCAGCTAAAGCATCTCATTTAGTGAGATAGCTCAGGGGACAAGTCTCTTCACATCTGTGCTATAGTAAAAGGGAAGAAGCCATTTTCTCAAAAACGTCTAACTTTGTTATTGAATCTCATGACTGTGGTGTTATCTTGCCATTGTTTACCTGTTATATGTTACTGTAACTCAGGACCTATATATTTGGATATATACTCCCTTGACTACTGTCAAGTGGGTGCAATTTATCTCACTGACTTTAGATGCCTTCTTTGTAAATGCCTCTATTCACATTTATAATCAATGCTTTTGTTATAGTCAATGTACAGAAACAGATACTTTGAGGACACAGTTTGTCCCATCTATTTTCAACATTTGTCCTTGGCTAAGATGGCCCAGAACAATCTTATCCTACTGTTGCCTGTCTCTTCCCACTGACCAAAAAATGAGCCTAGGTTGGCTGGTTCTGAAGAAGACTTCTACCCAGTAGAAATCTAGGACAGGTGAGTCATCCTTAGGATGCAGGAGGAGGATTTAATTCTGCATTGGAATGGTGAAGAATAGACATCTCTTTCTGCTACATTTTAAAATGGATATGGAAAAATTCCAAGTTGGAAACAATACCATATATGAAAAAACTAGAAGTGTATATAGATTATCAAAATGAAGAGTTAAAGGAAACTTTATTACACTGTACTTGTACTGTCCTTGCAGGAAAATACTGGGCATTCAGGTTTATCAAATGTAGCAGAGAAAAAAGATAACAAGAATCAATGCCTAGAAGTTGGAGTCAGACACTTTCTGGGTGGAGGGAAGACATTTACTTCATTATTTCTAACAGTAAGGGTAATGAAAACCTGGTAGAAATGACTAAAAGAGCAGTACGTTTTTCATCTTCTGATGTATTCCAATCCAGGGTGGTTGCCTTACTCAATGATAGCTTTTTCTAAGGAAGTGATTTATACCTGATGCATAGGAAATGTGTGATACAAAGTCCGACAGCCTAGATGAATTAAGATGACCTAATTGTCCCTTTCATCCTAAATCTGTGGGGAAGTCATGGGAAAAAAAAACAAAACACCCCCTCTTGTTTTTTTTTTTTAGAGAAGTAACACAAAACAGTGTGTCTAGTGTGTCTATTTCTCTTTGTGCAAACATAGATCTTAAATGGCGATTGAGGTGTACTTGGTATTTGCTGCCTGCCTTCGTTTGTCTGTTTTACTAGAGCGTAAGAAAGGAATTGGCTCTGAAGTAGGGTTCTTGGAGCTTGGTACACTTCGGTCATTACTGCTTGGGGTGGAAAGGACTGATATATGTATTCAAGAACAAATACAGCTTGACAGCATACAAGCTGTTAAGACAACCTGACCTTTGTGTGTCTACTCTATGAACAGTAAGCTCAATTAGCTGTAATGCTTCCAGGTCCTGTACCACCATTAGGAAATGCCTTATTCAGCTAAAGTTGTGATTTTTTTATTTTTTTTTTTGGTCAGTGTAAAAAACATTAAAAGATCTATTGTGAATACTGCCAGGAATAAGGGGAAGATTCTCATATTCAGCAAGGTCTAAAAATTAATTAGCTTTATTCCTTAAATACAAAATAAATACATTTTGCCATACCAAAAGCTTCGGAGCTGAGTTTTATCCAATTGGGTTCAAGCCAAGAAGAGATCTCTGCCTGCTGTTGGAAACATTTTGTTGTAGGGTTTGGGCTGGTACATGTCAGTTTAGACATCAGCTGAAATCAATAACTCTTTCTACAAAGGTAAGGGGAGTGTTAAAAAATAAAAGGCTAATAGATAGGACAGTGGACAGTGGACAGTGAGTCTAGAGTATGCATGGTCTGTCAGTAGCTTGCATGTCCTTGTATGCCATGTAATGTTTACCCCTCTCTGAAGGGATGTTGTGATCCCTTGTGATCTTTTGTGTTGTACATAAGTCATTTAGCAAGGTCCTCGACATTATCATAGCATTTCCAGAGACTTCCAGTATCTGAGGGACAAGAAGCAAAGATAAAGTGTTGATTTTTGTTGGAGCAGAATGAAGGAGCACTACAGTGAAAATGAAATTGTTCTGTATGAGTGGTTTCTCAGATTTTGAGGGACTGCAACATGAATTTGCTTAGATATTGGAGCTCTGAGACTTGCTGGAGTGACAGTCCATGGAAAACCTCCTATGATTTTGATGCAGAATGATGTTTTTATGATTCATAGGAGCTGATACCTTTGAGGAGCTGGAGAAACAACAAGGTTTATATGCTGTCCACATCATGCAGAATGCAAGAAATGCTCATTTTCTCTCCATTTCTTACATAACATTGTATGTTAGTGCCTCTGAAAGAAAGCTAGACCTCCATCATGGTAGAGATATTACAAAAGAAAATCTTCTCCTGAGGGAACTCACAGTTTAAATAGACTAGATACTCAAAGGAGAAGGAAGGAACTCATGCAGCTGTGGTTTACAGACAGCTAATGGGATGTGAAAAGTCGTGTAAGGAATCTGTGACACGTTAAGAGACAGAGACCAGACTTCTTGGATACACTTTTATTGATAAATAACATAGGGCAAGGACTGTTCTTTAACCCCAAAGTTATGCTTTGTAGTTGAGTGTGTGTCCTTTTAGGATGGCTGCAAGCAAACTGAGTAGCTGCAACGTATTTGCAGTGATCACTGACCTATATTAACCTTTTGACTTTGCTGATGGGATGTCTGGGAAAGTGTTATTTTGCTTAATCCAAAACTGTGCTGGGACTACTCTAACAATTTAATTCTCTGAACAATTGCAGAGCAGTGATGGAGTACTGTGTAGTTTACTAGTGTTGATGTGGCCCCTGAATCCTTGTTCTGAGCTTCCACTGGGTGTTCAACCTTCATCTTTTGTTTCTGTACTTCTGTTGGGCTTTTGTTTGTTTGTTTTGGGTGTGAGTTGTTTTAGGTTTTTTGTTTGGTTGGTTGGTTTTTTTTATTTTCCTAGTTTATTTGGAAAACTGGGGATATCAAGAGAGAGAGTGGCATTTAATACTAATTGCTATGTCTTATCAGTATTAGAGCAGTCTAGGACACAGATCACTGAAGATCAATTCAGTTCCTAAACAAAAATTTTAGTGCTGCTTGAGACATTTCAGTGGTTTCAAGATACCCAAAATTATACCCGTCTATGTCAGATGAGATACAGGACCTAGGGCAGACTTGTGCTCTTCTGGATCAGCAGTTGGAGGTCAGATTGGATGCCCTAAAGTCTTTCAAATGGCACTAGACTCCTAGACATCTGAACTGAGCCCCAAAATTCAAACCCTGCTCCTTTTCCTCTTGCTCCTACCTCAGGGGCTGGCTACCCAGATCCATACTGTTCCCTACCACTTCTTAACCAATACCTTGCTAAGAAAACACGATGGATACCTTGTCCTGGTGCTCTGGTGTCACAATTTTCAATGGCATAGATAGTTACTTTTTCAGGTAGTACATTCCTGAGGTTTTGGATTGTGTTCCCTGTGAGAAATCATACATTTCTCAATGCTTAATTTTCTTCACTTGGCACCCAAATACCTTTTGAAGTCTTGGCTTAAATTGACATCATAGCTTCTCAGTAGGAGAAAGAGAAGAGAGATTAATCCAGTTTTAGGAGCTGTTCCTCAGTTACTCTGCATTGATTTGTGTGGAACTGTCCTTTTAACTGTTTTCCGTCTGACTTCTCACAGCCTTCAGATGAAAGGCAGTCTTCAAGTACAGGGTTGGATTTACATTGATTATTCCCTTTGTTGTCTTTCTATGACCCCTTTTGAACTATGAACCCAGAGTTGTGGCTTGGTTGTGAACTGCTTTTATTCCTATCACGCTGACTGTAACTACTGATTAAACAGTAGAATGTGACTGGCGTCTGATCTTGCTTCTGTGCAAACAAAAAAAAAAACTTCCCACCCTATATTAAACTACAGTTTGTTTCTAAACAAGAAACATATTAACAACTGACATCAAACTGCATTTAGAGACTGTAGGATGAGGGAGACAAGCAAAGAATGTGTGTGCCTTATTTGACACAACTTGGGTAATTGTGTAGGCAAAGGCAAAGATCTGCAGATCTCATATTCTAGGTATATTAGCACTGCCATAAAGAAGCAGGAGCTGCTGTATGTGTTGTAAAACTGTCATGTTTCATTTCAAGAGGAGAATGGGTGGTAAACACTTCGATATTCCACTTCAGCAGTGGACGCTTTGCAGGAGATTGGTAACAACATGGATTTAGCAAGGGTAAATCATGTCCAACCAACTTGATTGCCTGCTATGATAAAATAATGGGATTTAAGGGTGAGAGGAGAGCAGTGGATGTCATTTACCTCACCTCTAGCACGGCTTTCTTGGGTACAATATTTCTGTACCCAAGTTGGGATGTTACAGTCTGGATAGGTAGACCACTTGATGGGTTAAAACTGGCTAGATAATTGGACTCAGTGGGTAGTGGTTAATGGGTCAAAGTATACCTGGAGACCTGTAACAAGCAGAGAGCCGCAGGGGGCTTTCCTGAGACCTGTCCTGTTTAACGTCTTTGTCAATGACATCAAAGAGGTGATAGATTGTGCTCCCAGTGACTCCAAATTGGGGGAGGACCAGTTGGTACACTGAAGGACAGGGCTGCCATCCAGAGGGACTTGCACAGGGTGGAGGAATGGGCTGGGCAGAATCTGCCAAAATTCAACAAGGGCAAATGCAAAGTCCTGCACTCGGGAAGGATTAACCATGGAATTATAGAATTGTTATAGTTGGAAGAGATCTCAAAGATCGTCAAGTCCAACCTTCTACCCAATGCCACCATGCCCACGAAACCCACTAAACCCACTAAACCATGTCTCAAAGGGCCACATCTAAATGTTTTTTGAACATCTCTAGGGATGGTGAGTCCACCATCTCCCCGGGGAGCCCATTCCAATGCTTAATGACTCTTACAGCAAAGAAATCCTTCCTAATATCCAATCTAATCCTCC
>NW_009613331.1:0-21154 GCF_000690535.1 Cariama cristata
TTTTTGGGGGGCTCTGACCATAAATGTAGACATAAATATACTCTGAGCAGACTAACTGGAGCTAATAACTTTATTAAGGGGTAGAGCTGTCTTGTAAATAGACATCTGGCATCCAAATAGCATGTATAGGTGAAATTGAATAAGCACATCTGGAAACAGAGCTAGAAAAATCTCCTAGAGAATGCATTGGAGAATGCATCTAGTTCATAAATGATTTGTGGAAGAGAGTGTCCAGCTGAACTCTGTTATAGTTTTCCCCTACAAAGAATAATGATGTAAGCTGATCATGAAATGTAACATGTTAGTAAGTGAACGTAGGACAATGTTTCATATTTATACAACTTTCCAGCAGAAAGGCACTGATGCTGCTATGCATGCAATATTTCATTTCTAAGGTCTACTAAAATTCTTCCAAGTTATACATATGTTAATACAGACCTGTCTGACAGACTACTAGAAATGTGAATTCAGCTTCTGAACAACCTCTGAATCCTTTGGAGCCTAACGTCCAGGTGCATCTAGTGTGATGAGAGAAGCCACGCAGATGTCCGATCCCTGCGGCCAGGGGTGCCTGAGCACCATGGACAGAGACTGACAAACCCAGGAAATGTTGATTCCCTGAAGGTAGAAGAAATTACCTCACCTAATCTTCCAGGTCAGAGAGATCAGGAAAATTCTTACTGCTGAGATCCTTGGCCACCAATTTGTCAAAATGGATGCCCTTCTCATGTATTTCAGACAGTCCAGTTCATCTTGATTAAGGCCTGTCATCAGTCATGATTGGTCTTTGTTTCACCGCAGCATGGATGCTTCTCAAAAGACTACCCCGTAAGTTACCTGCTTGCCAGGAACTTCTTATGTGTTTTATTCTCTGTTTATTCTTACTGAAATACAGAGGAATTTCCCTATAACCCACTTTCAAAATGCCTCTTTAATCTTATTTTGGAGATGGCCAGATTCTTCAGGTATTATGGCTGACCAGTGTATAACAGTTCATAGAATTCTCTGTATAATAGTTTATAAAATCTCTGTGGTGTTCAGATATTATGTCAAATTCATCCTAAAGAGGTCTAAACATTTAATTTCTGATTGTCTGTAAAGAGTCATGGCTTTTTTCCAGTAGCTCCATTAAAAGAAAATAGAATATTAGATTTCTTTTCTGACTGTTTTTGGGTGTATCCAAGCTGTTTTATGTACAGAAAGGTCAAGCTATCTCGAATACACTATTCATAAATGGGTCATGCAGTCCACTTGTTTCTTCTACCGTAATACTTGCATATCCGTTCTTTTGAACATCAAGATACAAGTGTCAGTATCTGGAGATCTGCAAAGTGGCAGAATACACAGTGGTGTATTCTCAAATACACCTTTGATGTAGTTATCAGATGGTACATCGGGAAAGCTGCATTTCAGATACTGTAAAACATTGTGAATTCAGGTACTATAACTAATATACCTGAGATGCTTAATTCTCACCATACTGAAGGAGAGAGTTGCATGGGAAGGAACTACACTGAAGCATCCTTCAAAAAAGAGAAAATGGTTGCTCACTCAACATTGTGTGGTCTCTGAAGGATTTATGGTACATTTTTCAGAATCTGTCCTCCCGTCTTGCTTTTACATTCTTCATTTTCCTCAGGCTTTGAATGACAGAAGATCTAAGCAATGATTTTAAGCTCTTGGTACTTTGCCTTTGAATAAGTCAGACAGAAGGTACAATCCACATGTGTAGCCCCAACAAATGGTGCCATTAGGAAACAGAGATCTTCCAAGCATGAAATGCACCGTTGAAAGAACCAATACTGAGCTTTCCAGTTTTTTTAGGTAAATGACATTATTTCCAAAGGATCATTTTGTCTCAGTAACTTTTAACACACCAGTGTCAAAGAATCTTCTAGAACTGTAGGTTTGTATAGGAAAATTGTTATGAAATATATTTAAAATGTTTTCTGTGCTGTTTGTTTGGTTTTTGTTGGTTTTTTTTTTTATTTCAGTAGAAGTTAGCTATCTTGGAGTTGGAAATTAAAGCCTGTGATATGAATCATTGGGTGTCTGATTTGTGGTTCTCCAAGAAGGATTGATAGGACACTCATTAATTATGTGTTAATTCTACATTTTAGGGCATCTACAGGAAATACATTTCTTACTACATAATTCAGCTTTGGAAACAAAGGGAGAAATTGTCTTTTTCTGAAGCATCAGAGAGTGACCACAACTGCAGATAGCATTTTGAGTGGGATAAGATCTATTAGTGTCATTTTGGGTTCCCTAAACTTGAAGTCTGACCATCTTAGTACAGTCACATTTAAGAATGAAAGGTTACAATAACAAAAAGTTATTTGAATATATACATTACCAGAAAAACTTTTAAATGTATAGCTTTTCACAGTAAATAGTAACTGATACAAATTTTGAAACTATTCAGATTAATTATAGACATACTACTTTTCCTGCTTCATTTAAATTTCTGGTTTGCATATCATATTTCCAAAAGACATGGGTTAGCTTTCCTCATAACATATGCATGTATCATGAGCATATTTCCAGATGCAGAAAATTGTTCACTAGTTGACCATACTTTGATGATTCATGGCTCTTTCTATGGAAAATACTTTTTTATTGCTGTAGTTTTGGCACTAGCCTAATTAGCAGAAACGATCAACTTAAACTGAGATCTTTCTCCTGTGGCAGGACATGGCCTTGTTTCTATTTGTATTAAGGTTTTTATTTTGTAGTTATCTGCATTTGACATTTACCCACAGTGGCGCAGCATCTCTTGCTTTTCAGCTTGGCATACCAGAGGATTGTTATGCATTTTGTGCTGGTCAGAGAGCCCAGTTTTCAATGAAACTGTTGCACAATGTTATCTTATGATAAGGAGGTACTTAAAACAAAGAACCTCAGTATTAATGTACTGTATCTGAACTTACTGTTCATTCCTTGTTTGCATTGCTTTCCATGGAATTTGTATTCTTATTTGAAAACTTTAATGTCACTGCCAAGGAGGCTTCTCCATATTACCAGCGAAGATTATGTGGATCCTTATTTTATCATCTGTTTCTTTTGAGTATTATTACTGTTTGGAGTGAAAAAATTAAAATAATGTTTCCTCTCTTTTGACTAGTTCTTGAGCATATGGAATGCATTGTAGCAAAGATTAATATGAAAATTAATGAAATGAGCTGAAATATATTACTGATTATGTCTTTAAAAATATTTGAACCTTTAGAACATCATATGCCTAATCAGAAAACTTGAAGTCTTTATTCATTCTGCGTTATAATGCCACTCTGCTCTTGCACACAATTGATATGCTTCAGTAAAGAGAGCAAAAAAGCTAACAAACAGAGCCAGGACTAGAGTCAAAGGCTGGTAGTTGTAGTTCTGTCCTGACTGCCTTGGCCTCACCATGAAAAAAAAGAGACACCACTTCTAGACACTTAGTACGAAAAGATTGTGAAAGGTCTATGCATGAAAGGAAAAAAACAAGAGCTGGATTTATGTTTGGATTATCTGCCAGATAATCTCTAAACAAGAGATATTTCTCAGCAGCAAGTCTGTGAGTAAAGCAAAATTCCTGTTGGATGCTGGGAGTTTGCTGGGCTGGGTTAACCCTTTTTCCACAGTTTTACATGACTCATGCCAGATTTCTGTTGGCTAGTTCTTCTGACCTTAAGGGTTCATTCAGGTTGTGCCTCTCTGTTCCCCTCAGCCCTGTTCAGAGAGCTGAACTAAGATGTTGATGCAGTTTCTGTGTGCGTGATCCAGGGCTGGGTTGAGCTTCTTGTGCTCTACCCACAACATGTACAGTTTATGCTGGATCAAACACAGTCTGGCCATAATTGTCAAGTGTTTCCAATTCAGAAGGTCTTAGGAAACATAAAACCAAAGTAAACACATGTGGAGAAGCGAGAATTGGCTTTTATAGCCAGATAGTGACACAATATCTTGTGGTAGCTGAACCCTTGTTTTCCTTGTAAATGTTGAGAGGAAAGAACAATGTATACTGTTCTTAATGCTGGATTAATGGGAAATATTGAATAATAAAAGAGCTAGTAGTCCCTCTTCTGGAAATATTTTAGCTTAGCCTGCGGTGTATCACTATAACCTTCAGTTTTGTAGAACTTCTAAGCTAACCTCTTGAACTGAGCAATACAGTTACTTAGGGTGAAAACCTATTAGAAGTGAACCGTGTAGATTTTATGAGGAAAACTTCAAGGTCCAAAATTAACATAATTGAAGCACAAACTTAAAAATTATATGAACATGATCTGTTTTCTGAAAAATGAATTTGATATTTCAAAACATATTTCAAAATTGTTAACCTTTCCTAGCAAAGAGGGAGTTTTTATGCTCCCCTTGTAATAGGAGGTGGAGTCCAAACATTTGAAAAGAAATGCAAGGAGGAGAGCAGGCAAAGGAACTCACCAAGGTGACTTCTCTATATATTGTGTAGCTGTTCTGCGGTGTGTGAATTGGAATTTTTGGAAATAGGAATGTTTTCAGATTAAAATGTTCTATATTTGTAATTCTCTGGTTCAGTGTCAGAGAATTCTTTTCACTTAATGAGTATCTTAAACATGGAGAATTTTGCAGATCATCTTAACCAGGATTTGTAGACGTCTTCCCAATAGTGCTTGTTAAAGTACATACTTGGCTCAGCATTCACTGCTGAATCTTGTGTATTTCCCTTATGCTTGTCCGCACAGAGACGTCACTTCATTTCAATTATGTTGTTACAATTAAAGTGTGGCTGAAGTTATACTGATTTTTTTCTGATTCCTTTACTTTTTGGAGAGTAAAATAAACTAACCTTGCATAATGCTTTTTTACAAGACTGTAATATCTGTATGAGTGGTATTCTACTAGTGGATTAATTACAAAGTTTTTGTTTGTTTTTGGTTTTGTTCATTAAATGGTTATAATGGAAGAGCTTTACAGTGTTGAATAAGCCTTAAAAATTTCTTTCGCCTTCTGCCCCCCCCCCGCTCACTTTTGTCTGTATATGGTCACACAGGTCTGTCCTGTGAGGTTTTTATTCTCCTCAGGTACACCCTTCTGTGTTGCTTTTGGGCCAGAATCTTCCTTTGCATCTGCTGATCATGTGAATATGGGTGTAGAACTAGAATTTCAAAGACCTTTCCGGATCGTGATAATGGTGTGCTAAGAGAAAAAAAGCAGAACTGATGATCAATAGACATGCTAATTAAAAGACAAAAGAACAATGAAGTCCATTTCTGTTTAAGAGGAGACATCAGAGTTTTAAAACAGACATGTATCAAAATATCTCATCTCCAAGTCATAACTGATAGTGCTACTTTGCTGAGTGCAGTGTGGATGAAGATGATCCATGTAAAATCCATCTCAGGAAAATCTTCACTGTGATGTTTTTCTAAGAACACATGAACTGCTAGGCCTTGTCCGCTTTGCAGGGAACTTGATGCTTCTGGCCCTTTGACATTTCATTGCCTCCCCCCACCATATGCTCTTCTTTACAGACTCAAATGCAAATTCAAAAAGAGAGCGCTTGATTCAAAATGTTCAGAATTGCCATTGAAAGCCTATAAACAAAGATACTCTTTGGCACTCTTCATATTATTAAAACCCCGTGCACAAATGTTTCAGGTAAAAAATGCTTTCTGAAGCAGTCAGGAAAGTTTGGTGAGAACAATTAATCCTACACAAATAATTTTCTTTAGAGATGTCAAATGTAGACAGAAGGCCACTCCATTCCATAGATCTGAACCACCTCTGTCACAGACGATGCATGATCATTCTCCCAATACTCACACATACACAGTAGCTTAGACTGGTCACTCAGGTTGAAGGTGAACTTCAGAAAGACACCTGGTGTGTTATGCAAGCCAATCCTGTCTTCCCTACTGCATGACAAGGTATTCACCAAGATTTATGGAGCAACTCTGCTGGGCAATTTCTCCCCCTCTTAGCTTCTAGGAGTAAAAACTGTGAAATGGCAGTAGAGGATGCTGCTCTGAAGCATGGTCTGGGGAGTCTCTCTTTCTGCTGACTTGCAAGAAGTCAATGCAGACTTGCTTGCTATCTTAGGTATGTAAAGTTGAAGAGCAACCAAAGCTGCTGCTTTGCAGGAATGTCTCTGTTAAAAGATGATTTCTTGGTATATTCTGAGACTTTCTAGGAAAAAGATAGATGCTGTCCTCTATAGCTAAGCAATGAAGGTAACTAGTAAGTCTGTAAAGTTAAATCCTAACAATTCTGTTCATTCTCCATCTCAACATGAAAGCAAATACTACCAGTTTCTGGACCAACAGCTTTACATAACAAAAAAAATGTTAAGAATTAAAAAACCCAGGCACCTAAAGACAATGAACTCTGGATTTTTTTTTTTTGTTTAAGAAATTAGAAGAAAGCAGACTGAAGGGGCTCTGTCCAAACCAAAATTATAGGTTTTGAACTGTTTGTAAGAAATAATCATCTGATGGCCTGGAGCCCTGGCAGTCTCAAACCTGTGTTTGAGAGGGTGGGGTGAAATGGTGCTGCCTCCTCCTGTGAGGACTGATTATTAAAAATAAGTCTGGAACCACTGATGGAGACAAGCTGGAAACATGGTAGCTGGTGCCATTGGTTGTATCTGTGACCCATTTGTTTCTGCTGGTGACCAAGACTCAGAAAAAAGCGTGAGGATTTTGATGACAGACGATAGATGAAAAATCTTCCACCATTCTTCCTGGTCCTAACTATACAGTAGTTAACTTATGCTCTAGGTTTTTGTAAATGAAGGTGGTTTTTTTCCTGCTCTTAATAAAACTGTAGATGTTTCCTCATAAAAAAAATTGAATGCAGAACAGTTTTATCTTCATATAGTGAAGTAATTCCATTTAACTTTCTATAGGGCTGGCCTTCGCTGTTTTGTCTTCAGTCCATCCAGTTTTTGGTTTATATGGCTCTTTCTTCCCTGTCATTATTTATGCCATATTTGGAATGGGACGTCATGTTGCAACAGGTAAGTGTCGATTTCCTAAAAACATTTTCAGAAATAAGAAGTTGGAAACTGAACTTTTTTTTTATAGGATTAATGGAAAGAAAATTATCTAAGACTGAACAGAAATAAGATGTTTTTGTGCTTCTTTTTACAACCATTTTTTACCAGTTTTTAAAGACCCTCATTAAGAATATATTGGAGTTACTCCTGCCATTATAACTTAATATTGTATTGACACTTCCTTTGTAAATGTAGTTTACTAAGGGCTTTTGTATTTTAACTCTGCTTTAGATATCTGCTTCAGGCTACAATTTTAACAAAGGGCTCAGCCAACAAGGTATAGGTGAACAGGAATGAAAAAGGCTCGACAGCTTCTTAAACTGTAGAAAACATACATTTCTTCTCACCTGTCTAAAACACAAACCCTGCATGTCTCAGAAAAAAAGCTTTCTGTGCCTGTTACCTGCTATTGTATTAAAGCTAGAGATTCTCCCAATAAGTTCAGTGCAACTGCAGTCCACTTGCAGAGCAATTAAACAGGCAGCGAAAGATGCTCCCTGGCTACTATGCTTGTAGTTATGAGTTGCTTGTTTACCCTCAGCAGAGCCAACAGTAGCTGCAAGAATTGAATGACTTTGATCTCCTCATAGGCTGGTGAGTGCTCTGTTTCTGACTCCAAAGAAACCAAATTACAGATGGAAGTTGGAAATAATGATCATGAGATTGAAGCACGAATTCTTTGGTGTGCGGGAGTGGGCACTTGATAGCCTCTGAAGTTTGCAGGAAGGATGAAACAGGCCCAGTAGTAACAGACGGTAGGACTGGGTAAAGGGAAGCAGCCTCTGTGGTTGTCAGAAGATTTAAGCAGACATGAAGTAGGTTTTCCTTGTGGAGGAAAAAAAACTCCTGAAAGGAGGAAAGATGGTTCTGGGTAATCACACACAAAATGAACTCTGCAGAATCTGATGGCTCGAGTGTATGCATTCGAGTGCCTGCAATGTTTTAGTATGAAGTTAGCCACATATTTTGAGCGCCTTTTTTGTTAAAAAATATTCAGTTAAATCATTAAAAAATTGCTGAACAGCTACAACTTGTCTTAGAGCAAAAGGAAAGCTGAAGGTTTGTTTTCCCTAGAAGCGTAGAAAGTATTTGAGCCTTTCGAGGTCCGGGAAGGATCTGTGGATACTGTTAGTGACCTGATGCTGTAATACATGATGGAATGCACTAAGCTCATGTAAAAAAGAGGAGCATTTGAAAAAAAAGTGAAAATTCAGAATCTGGAATATTATTTTGACTCTTGAGTAGGGATAGATTAGTATGCGTATTAAAACATGAACCTATACCAAAAAGCTATTTCAAAACTGAATAATTTAGCAGTGTATTGTCAGCAGTTTGTTGGTGTAAGATTATTAGGAAGACAACAATCCATCATATGATCATGTGTAGGAAAGTAGATAAATAAGTATCTGGCTGACACAAATGCTAGTAATGAGAACAGATGATAAAATGGGTAAGTACAAGCTGTTAAGTAAGTCTGATTTTTTTATCCTTGGGAGGGAATACCGTTCAGGGAATGTTTTGCTGAGTCCCAGTGTTCCATGGCTGCAGATTATTGCACAGTCCTTAGTGTGGAAACCTGTTCCTTTCACAGGTGTCTTATTCCAGAATTTAATCTTAAGAAAAAAAGGCAACAAAACAGTTCTCTTGCAGTCATGAAGAATTTTTTTGGATAAATGTGTGTGTGACATATGCTGTTGATCCTTTCAGTAGAAATGTCTCATGCAGTCATCCCACCAGCCTCAGTTAAGGCGTTATGGTGTGCCGGCTGAACTGGAGCTATACCACCTGCCTCAGATCCCCAAATGCTCCATACTTCCTCACGTACATCGGTGAAAATCTCTTCACCTACCTGCATTTTCTGTAAGATCAGTGGGGCTTTCCATATGTATACAGGCTATAAAAGTGCCCTTTGTTAGTGAAGTCAGTCATGTTAATATGAAATGGAAAATTCATCAATGGCCTAGTTCTGTCAACTTTTACTCACTTGAAATGTCTCTTCTGTGAGATAGCTGATGTACTTTAAAAGATTACTCACCTGAGCAACTAACCACTACATCTTTTTCTTGACTCTCTTTGGTATAATTGATCTTGGAGCATCCTCTGAGACAGCTTCTTCTTTCATAATACCACATACAGGACTTTGATTTCAGATAGAATTTTGTGTAAACACTTTCAAATCCAATGTTATGTAAACCGTTTTTTTTTCTTAAAAAAAGTAAAAATGACAGAACAGGTTTAAAAGAAAAAAGAGCAATCTGAAATGCAAAATATCTACAACTATCCTGAGTGTTACTGCAAAAAAATGTGTTGTAGGCCCAGGTAAAATGTGTATCATGGTTCAAAAAAGAAAGTGTGATTTAAAAAAAACCCTTCATGGCTCAATGGGAAAATTAAGGGGACTGTCATAAGGAAGGGTTTGGCACTTGAAAAAAGGAAAGCTTGGCCAAATGATGTGAGCGGGAAAGCCATGAAATGTGGCAGGTCAAACATATGCAGGAAGTCTAGAAGGCTGAAGTGAGGAATTTGGAGAATGCCATGGAGACGATGATCAAACTGGTAGTTAAAGGTTCTTTAAAGTACATCAAAAATCAGGACACCAGGAAGAAAATTTGTGGGACACCTTTCTGACAAAGGTGTAACGGGGATGTTCTGTGACAAGACCACAGGATTACCAGTGTAATTTCACTGTCAGAAGGGCTCTGGAGGGAATCCTGGGAACTGCGGACTTGTCTATAATAAAAATAAGAATACTGAAAAATATTTATAATCAGAGACTGTTGGAGAGGACTTAATACGACTCCTGTAAAGGAAAATCCTACCTCGGGAACCTCCTAGGGTACTGTCTGAGCGTCAGTAAGCACGTGGAAAAAGGAAATACTTTGAATATAAGATATCAGAATGGTCAAACAACTACTGATAAGGTTCCACACCAAAGGTTACTAAAGAAACTAAGTTGCCCTTGTGATAGAAGAAAAGTCCTTTTATTAATTATTAGCAGGTTAAAGGATAAGAAGCAAAAGGTAGGGCTTAATGGTCATTTTTCAGGGTGGAGTTGTCCCTGGTAGGTTCCCAAGGAATTCATGCTGGGAGGTTTACTCTATGAAGGCCAAGGTGAAGGTAGAACCGTGTTCACCAGGTCCTGCAACAGTAAAAATAAGGCGAGCTCAATGAAACTGGTGAGAGATCACTTTAAAAGATTTTTAAAGTATAGCTTCAAGAAAATACTACAGCAGATGGTAAACCCCTGGAACCTGCTCCCAGATGACATTGTGGAGGCAGAAAATACAAGCAGGTTCAAACAGAGTTTTGACAAATTTGTGAGTACTAGTCCATAAACAAAATTTAAAAGGGATGGATAAGGATGTACTTCCTTAACACAACAGCTATGGATACTGGGGGTTTATGGGGGCAATGGCCTGCAGGAAATAGCCAGGAATGTGCGCTTTCCCTGGGTAACACCTTCCATTGCCACAGCTGGAGGCAGGAGTACTGGGCAAGATGGACCATTGGTCTGGCATAATATTGGCGTTTCTTATACTCTTAGAGCTCTGCATGAATGTATTTGTGCTTTTTAATATTGATTTATCATCCTTATTTATCTGTGTGTCATTAAACTTGCTTTACCTCTCTTGGCAAATAAATGTTTCTCTCATAATCTGCCTCCATTTATTAGAGTGCAGATTGTTGAGTTTTTGTACTTACACATCTGCTAATTATAATGGACTAGGTACTATATATATAGCATGAATTAATTGCCCTAGAAATTTGAATGGTGAACACTTGGGATTCTCAGACAAAAAGCTGTTCATCACATCTGGAGTGAGTTAAAAGCATTTCTGATAACTTGAAATCTTTGTGAATTGTTGTGCTCTAGCCTCTTTTGCTAACACGTGTAAATGAATGCGCTCACAAAAAATTTTATGTTTAATTCATCTGTACAAATGGTATTTTACATGAAGAAATGCGTGTTACGTAAAAAGATTACCTTAAAAATTGTTCTTATCATGACAGGAGTGCACAAAATGGCACTTTTACTCATAACGACCAAGTTTGGAAAAGGAGCCATGAGTGATGAGTACAGACAGATACAGAATTATTGGTTATTAATATGTGGCTTTTTTTATAGGAACTTTTGCTTTAACTTCCTTAATATCTGCCAACGCAGTTGAGCGTCTTGTTCCCTCAGTCAGCACTAATTTCACTACAAACAATAATTCAGGAGTTTCGGGCCTATCGGAATTTGAAATGCAGAGGATCGGAGTTGCAGCAGCAGTTTCGTTTCTAGGAGGAATCATTCAGGTCAGTGGTGAACACATAATCTGTATGCTACTTACGCATTGCATTTGTGACAGCTATGACTTTTGAATAAATTTTTTTTCCACTTCTCTGAGAAAAGCTGACCATGGGTCTGGTCCAATGTTCATGAATGATGAAATTAATGTGTTTTAAGAATTTGCTGCTCCTTTGTTGAGATGTAGTAATTGTCTGTATACATGCTCCTAGAGTGTTACAATATGAAGTGAAACCACATTCAGTCAGCTCTGATGTAATATTCAGTTGCTGTTGGTGCTCCCTTTCCTTCTTGAGAAACAAAACATGAATCAGCTCCTGGTAAGCACTGACATATTCCTGAGGTATTCTATTGCTCTTGGCTTGAAGAGAAATACTATGTAATATTCAATAATTAAAAACAGTAGGGAAAACATCTTTAAATTCTTGTTAGATTTCACACACCCATCATTAAAGCAAAATAAATTAGTAAAACAGATGTCTCCAAAGCTTATTCAAATGATCAGAGGTCTTTTAAATTTCTTCTCTTTTCCTGTTCTGACCACAAGTGCTGAGTTCCTTTATCCATTGCCAGTTGCTTATGTCTTCAAAGAAGGCTTCCCTCTTTCCTTGTAAATATTAAAATAGAAGAAACGTTCCAACATTCGACATTGCAACACCTCCTGGGTACCTGGCCTCCTGAAAGAAACCCAGATCCCTGTGCTTGGTGCTTTGGATCCCTCTGCCATGTGAGGATGAGTGAAGGAGCCCAGAATGGGATCTCAAGTGCCCTGCATGCTTGGCAGGAACTGGGACATTTGCTTGTGTTAGTAGGAAATATGAAGAAGCGTGGACATTTCTATTGCATTTTTTTCATTCTTTTATTGGTTACAGAATTATGACTTGGGGTAGCAGCATGAGGGAAACCCTACAGACAACATACAGAGTAGACCTGATGCTGATTGTGTCTGTCTGCTGCATGGGCTGTCCCATTGCACCAGCATGTGCAACATAACGCTGCATCATGTGCGGGGTGCTTGTAACAGCAGAGTCCTCTGAGCATGCACAGAGCTCTTCGTGTGGGAGTGCTGTGCTCACAGCCTGACAACCTCTTACGTCATCCCCAGAGAGGTTTGAGTGTTAAAGGCCAAAATGCCTCGAGCGGGAAGTTAGTGCCTGTATTTGATCTAACTTCAAAAACCAATGCAGAAATTTCTTGCTTAGCTGATGCAGAATCCCATTAGGTGTGTAAATCCTCTGGACCTCTTACTCTTTCATTCTGAAAAAGTTCTGCTTTTTCATATGCCTTCAGCTGCACCAGCTGACTTATCTCAGCCTATGTCCTGTTTAAGCCTGACTGGAATGAGAAGAACTAGAAAATCCTCTGCCTGCATCTTCAAAGCAAGTCTGATAGGGAACTGTGCCATGTGCATGGGCTCCTCTCCCAGGGCAGTAATGTCACTTGCATTAGAGTCCCATCAATACAGCTGGTGCTAGTAGTGCTGTCACTAGTCCTTTATGCGAGTTTAATGGTTAGAGACCAGATTAAAATATTTATTTCCTAGAGGAGTGTCTTGAAGCTACCGATCCCCGATATTCAAGTGAAAGTCTGGATCAAGGCTGTGATTAAACTTTGTCATCATCCCAGGTGCTGTTAAGCGTGGGAATCCATATTTCTCATCATGATTCCAGTCTCCTGGCTAACAGCTGCTGCAATTCCCAGATAAGGTGACAGGGCAGATCTTGCTGGTAATGGAGAGCTAAGTCAGTGACCTGCTTCTACTTGTCGGACTAAACTAAAAATTAATTAATAGTCTGGAATAGATGAAACGAACTGCTGTTGGTTGCTTTGTGTTTTGTGAAGACCGTAAGTGTGCATTCTGTGTGAGGCAAGCTCTGAGGAGGCCCTGTGAATCTCAGTGCTGTCAAGACATGAAATAAATTGGTATTGGTTTCCGATCACCAAGAGCTTATAAGATTTGAAATTTGGGGCTTAGCTGCCTAAATTTTTCAAGCAATTAATTTCAAATTCCTGAGTGTTCATAAAAGAAGGAAGATATTTTGTTATCTTAAGAGGCATCCTGATGAAGATATCATAGTATCAAAACAGAAAATAAGCAAACATAAAATAAAAACTGTAATTACTAAAACCATTTAATATAATGCATTCACAGAGACTACTTCATTTTTAAAAGCAGAACGGAAAGTATAATACAGATTTTATTTTTTTTTTAATGTTTATGTAACTGTTACTCTATAAAGATAAACAGGGCATGGAAAGCTAATCAAGTTGATGGAATTATTCTTTCATATTAAATACCTCAGAGGTATTGATGAGGAGAGGAAGTAACAGAATATAACAGATACCTATGGAATGATTATGGAATTGGATGATGCCTTTACAGCATCAAAAATCCTCAAAAAAAAGGTTTTGGGTAAGATTTTTTTTTTCCTATTAGTACATTATACATGCAAGCATGCTTACATAAATATATGTGTCTATAAAAAAACCCCAACATACTAAACTGAAAATCAACATTAAATTTGCTGAATAAATAAAGGAAAGCTGTTTGCAGTTCAAAGTGAGAAAAAAGTAATTTTTACCTTAGAAAAAAAGTTGTATTCTCTTAAGAACCACAGTACTAAAGACTTTAGTTGTGCTACTCTTCTGTAAATGAGAAATGGCTCGTTATTACACTCGTCTTCTATATTTTTACTGGTAAGATTTTCGGCTACTGCATTTTAAAAACTTACATATAATTAGTTCCTGATGTAAAGTATTGCAAAGAAAAAACGTTTCTGGTTATCAGGAGAACAAGTTTACATGGTCTATTATCAGTTTGCTTAAGAATGAAGGAGCACATTTGAATACAAATTGTGTTTTTGTAAGGCTAATATTCTTGTCCAAAGCTTTGTTTCCCTGTGGGGAAAACCATGCTGCGCTGTTCTATGTTATACACAGTTATTCAAGAAGTACAAACATGAGTCTTTATTATACAGTGACAATCAGGAAAAGAGTTCATTTTTCTTTCACAGTGGAAATAACTTCTTGCAGGTTCATCTTCTGTATCTTGAAAAGGACAACTAGGCTGGATGGGAGTCCTGGTTCTCACAACTACTTTACAGCATGCTATGTGTTAGTCCAGAAGGACCGCAGAAAGAAGTCTTATTCAGGTCCTGGAGTGAGGAAAGCTCACTCCACACAACATCAGAAGCTACCAAACACTCTCAAGCCACCCCCAGTGAACTTAAGTTCTGTAATTCAAAAGACCAAATCTCCCAATTATAATGTGTATTGAAACAGGTCAGTTTTAAATCGGTGACTCAGTCAGGCTGAACTGTCCATATTTGACTGTTGGTCTCCAGGGAGTCCATAGATGTCTTCACTTTTGCAACCTCTGGTTTTGAGATAACCAACACAACATACTAAATGAGAGCTCACAGTCTGTACTGTTCCCTTCCAAGAGATATTCCCCATGGCTGGCCTCGTTTTCTTAGCCTGTGCAGAAAATGATCAGAAAGAGTACCACCACTTTTTGTTCGGTTTAACAGTGAAAAAAAGCCTCACTTTCCAGAATGTAGAGTTGTGAGGGATTTAAAAATTCATTCTCCAAAACTGAATTCATGCAGCAGGTAACATGATACCAGCCTTTCAATTACTGTGAACAGAAAGTTTGAGATTAGTGATTTCCAAAGAGCTGTTAAGTGACAAAAATTTTTGTCGGCCATAAAGTTAGATTGACTACACAGTGAGAGTGGAATTTTAACAATAATAAACTGAGCGCGTTGTCATGGGAAGAAAGTATTGAAAGTGGACAGGAACCAAAAGGTCTTGAATTAATGAACATAGAGGGCTTTGCTTTTTGCAATTATTAATTTCTCTTCTCCTGGCTAAATCCCCATTCTCTTCTACTTGTCAGAGTAAAATTATAGAGCAGTAAAGACAGCTGCAAGAAAAGGTTCCCTTTGTATTATCTTTTTTCCATTCTGAACTTTAGGTGGTTTTTTTTTCTAGCACTTTTTTTAGAAATTCCACCTTCCACCACTTATGTCTAATCACTGGTTTACATGATCTTTTTGCCTTTACTGTGCATGAACCCATGGCTGCTTTCCCTCACTTTCTCCTATGGTTTTTTTTTTCTTTCTCTGACAGCTCCTGATTTCATTCACATGAATTTAATCAAGAATGTGTACGTGGTGAAAGCAAAATTAATCTCAAGGAGTTTACTTCTTAATGAGCCTTTTTACATGGTGTGATGTACTGAAAAAGCTGCACAAAGAAACTAGAGCCCTGTGCCTTTCAAACCATTTTTGTTACAGTGACTGTTCTCTCTCTGAGATATTCCTTTATCCTCTAGGAATTAAATTTTGAAAAATGAAAAATTCGGGATGCAATCCTAAAATATGTGAAATTTTTGTTCCTTTTACAGTTTAAAAAAAACCCAGTATTAGTACAAATAATGAAAAGAGAAACCTTTTTGCCTTTGGCATTTTTTGGTATTTTAATTTTTGCTGTTCTGACACTTTATTGTCAGTTTCTCTGTATTTTGTCTGCATTAAGAAGGAAGAAAAATCAGACAATATATCAGAAAATAAGATGGGAAACTCGCAAAAATAAGCATCATGACCACAGTGAAGATAAAGTACAGTGTTAAAAATTTCTTTAAAAATATTGAACTTTCTACATTTCGGTTATTGCTTAGTGAGTGAAAGACTTTATGACATAATGCAATCTGATGCAATTGTGTGCTGTTAGCTCAGCTTAGTCTCAAATGATGTTTATCCAAAAAGCAGTGGCAGCCAAGCTATATGCCTGTTGCCCAGCATGGAGAGTTAACTGGAGAGTTGACCTGGGCCTGTTTAAGTATATCTGTCAAGAAAACTCACATGCAACTAGATTTGGGAGGCTTGTTTCAAAACAACTTTTTGCCCCCCTCTTGTTCTAAGCAGTTTCTGTACATTACTGGTGTTGCAAGGACAGCAGTAATTTCCCATACCTGCTTATGCTGAAAATGACACCCTCCTCCTTGGACATTTTCTGTTATGGTTCCTTCATTGTTAGATATTCACCATGGAAGATATATGGATGCACATTATATTTATTTAACTATAATGTAAATAAAGAGTAGGATGTACATGCTGATGAAGCAATGCCTTTGTTTCTGGAAGTCCTGAGCTAACTTCTGCGATAAGAAATGAGGGACCAGGTGTAATCTGCTGCTTCTTTAACTGAGTGGTTGTAGAAACTGTCTACCTGAAACCATACTCATGGTTTGGAAGTATTTTACATAACCCATGGTTATAAACAAACAATAAAAAGTATGTTTGAAATGTGACCCTTCAGTTACTACCTGTGAAGCATCCCTCTAAAATGCTGAAGATTTCAAGTAAAAAAATTAAAGTAAAAAAAAAAAGTACATATAAGAGTGGTGCTGAAGTTGCTAAGTTCTGTAGTCACGACACCATTTCCCTGTAATTCTCCATAACAACTTTCTCTGAAATGCTAATATTGACTAATATTTCTCTGTGATATTATGTAGTTCACAGAATTGTCTCTGTGGTTTTGATTTTACAGATAAATAAACATCCATCTCATTCTCTGGAAATGAAGCTATTACACAGTTCGAAATTTCGCAGCCATACGATACAAACTGATTTTAGAAAACAAACAAAAATTCACTAGGGAAGGGAGAATTTAATTCTTAGTAAATTTTGATAGTGAGCAATATTTAAAATATATGAATAAGCATGCTGTTAGAACAAATAGCTAAACAAAATATCTGAAGTTAGTAATTATCAGTTTTAGGCCTGACTAACTAAATTACTATTCATTGAGAGTATAGCAGCTATTATTATTATTATTGGTGTCCAATCTTGAATGGCAATCAATGTTCTGATTGTTGATACTACAGAGCTGTTTTCATGCTATTAGTGGGAAATAGGAAAAAAATCTTGGATTTAATCTCTCCGATGGAAGAGGAAATTGTTCACTAGAGGTTTTTGTGGTAAATCAAAATCCACTCACTTTGGTATTTTTTTTTCTTTTGTGCTATTATACTCATATCTCATTGCATACAGGTGATATTTACAATGAAAAAATAAATGGTGTTCAGGTGTAAAGAATGATAACATTTGGAGATTATTCTTTTAGCTTCAGAACGAAACAAAATAAAGCAAAGGAGACTGCGATATATTCCACAAGGATGATATTTAATATGGTGAACACAAAATAATCCTCTTAGAAAGTATTGTAACAAACAACTCTGTGCCAAGAGCAAGTAACTTTTCAGGCAGAAGAATAGCAACCGCAAAAGACTATAGAAGTTAGAAACTGCTTTTTTATCTAATCAATCTGCAGAACTCATTGTAAGGAGAGAGAATTTAAATGTAACTTAGTAGAGATCAGAAAAGGATTAAGTATCAGGCAAACCACAGTAGCATCTATAGGTATGTAACAACCTCATTCAAAGAATTGAGAGGTATCAAATCTCATTCTTCAGAGGAGAAGAGTGATTGCAGTCTGGGATAAGGCGAGAAAACACAGTAGGACACAATAATACTTTGGATACTTGTCCTATATTCCTACAAAGTATCTACAATAGTTGTAGATTCAGTTGTGGTTCAGATTCCTGGATTAGAGAGGAATATCATTCTTTTATTATGCACCTGTACTCTGAAATAACTTCTGTAAAAGTTGAAACGAAGCTGAAATAATCTTCAAGGTCAAATATAGCTGAGCCAGAGTCTACTCTTTTTTTCTACCAGAGAAATCCAATTTGTACACAAGATTGTGTTTATGAAATTGAATGTTAAATTTTTCTTCCTGTTTTAAATTTCTGATTGTATACAGATATTTTGCTTCAAGTTAGTTCAAGTATTTCCCAAATGTATAGGAAGCAGATTTTAAAGGGGTTTAAAATAGTTTACTTATAGTAAAAGTTTATAACGTTTGTTCATACAGAACACAGAACTACATGTTCCTCTGTAAAGAAGATACGTAATTTTATACCCTCCATTAGCTGAAGCAACTTCTGTCACTCCCTTAAGTGAATACTTTCAGAACCAGAACCCCGAATGTATGAAGCTGATGTAACTAGAGACAGTGGTCTGGCAATACTTGGTGCATTTGCTGTTATGATATTGTAGCATGAGAGCACCAAGTATCATGGTATATTGAACCACATGCGTAGGGTCAGTGGGATATCAGGAAGCTGAGGGTCTGCGGGAGGAGCAAAGCGGTTGTGTGACCGCGTGGGAAGGGAAAACTGACGGCGCAGCAGCCTGGGACAGGGCAGGGCTTCGCGAGATGACGGAGCTCTCACCGTGAGACTCATCTCTCTGTAGTTTTAGCACCTAATGAATTTGGTAGCTGTTGAAATTACTAATGTTGAGAATCCTGATATTGACATGTTGGCAATCGGTAGGCTGGACCAAGATACCGCCAGGCTGAGTAGCAGTGGAACAGGAATGAGTCTTAGCACCATCCTCACCTTTTGAGTTGATTTACTTCGTGTTGCTGTGCTGAGCTGATGTTTTTATAGCGTTCAATGTGCTCACATATTTGAGTGGGAGACAATACTAAACATTGCATGAAGACAGTTTCTCTGACTCCACTTGTGTTATTAGACTAATGTTAGAGTCTGACAAACCAGTGGTGCGAGTAAGACAATGCAGGTAAACCCACAGAGCTTCAATGGGTTCCATGTTCAGCTATAGTTGTCCTTCAAAGGACTTTTGCTTTTTATCTTTATCTAATTTATCTTGCAGTTTGTTAAAAGGACCCTGGCTCATTGTCCTATCGCCAGGAAGCTGCATTTTATTAGAATTGCTGATACTCATGCCTTTGTCTTTTAGGTAGCGATGTTTATGCTGCAGCTGGGCCGTGCCACTTTCTTGTTAACAGAACCAGTGATAAGCGCGATGACAACAGGGGCAGCTACACATGTTGTAACTTCACAAGTGAAGTATCTGCTGGGAATGAAAATGCCATATATATCAGGACCACTGGGATTTTTTCATGTGAGTTCAGTAGAAGAGATGGGTTATTCCATTAGCGAACATTTTCTTAAATAACTGCGTTATTTGGCTATATATGTGTAAGAAATTGGTTATGCATGTGTGTGAATGTACAGAAGATATAATACCAAAACCTTCATCTTTCTAGGTCTCTTTGTAAGAACAGATTAGGAAAACTTGATGAAGAATTAACAGGAATTGATCTTATTTTGAAAGGATATTGTAATCATTTTAAAATATGTGTATTACAGCATCAATAATTCTCTTTATTATCCTGAGCGATTACACACTTGTACAGGGGGGGTTAACCTGTTCTAGATCAACCTGTGGGAGGGATATATCCAAATATCATTCTAAACATATTTTATTCATATTTTGCTGAATGAAACCTGACCATCACTGTGGTAAAAGAAAATGACCCATGATTTGTGGCGCTCTCATGCAAAAATTACCCTAGATATGTTACTTATTGCTTTATGACATGATGTTGCTTTGCCATAAACACAGCAAATGTACAGCTTTAAGATAATTTTTATAAAATGCATACAGCCTTTCGTACAGTACCATGGTTACTCCCTTTGGACAGTAGATATTGTTGGCTGAAACCTTAAAGGGCAAAGTTGTATAATCTTATTGCATACAAGATATGAGAACATTTTGTTTATGGTAACTTATTCCAGCAAACTCTGAGTTTAGGTGCTGTGTGCATAATCTCTTGGCAGAAGTATCAGTAGTTTTACAATACTATCTGCCAAAATTATATTTTGCTCATAATAAAACTTTATTTACTTGCTGAGGTGATATTTACATGGCACTGATAGCAATAAATGAGTTGATTACCAGATGAAGTGAGGCTTCATCTAGTTAGGTACTAAATTAGGACACCTTATTTAAAAGCACTGACAGTATTTTCTTGCACTTCTCTGCTCTTTATTTTTTCCTGTTCTGGGAAATTTGTTAATATGAACTCTGTGACAAGAAGATGTTGCTTTTGAGAATGTTATTTCATAGTATTTTATAAATTTGATAACATTTCATATGGACAATCCATTGGTAATTTTTTTACAGGACTAATTTATTAATGAGAATTAGAGGCATGTAATAAACACAAGCAACTGATCTTATAGGGACATAACTACAAGTGTCATAGCCATTTTTACGAGTAGTCAGTTGGCCTGTGAGACTATTACAAATGATTCATCATATATTAAAATATTTTTTAATTCTTTAAAAACCTTTTCATAAATACTTTATGATATAAAAATTATATTGGCTAACCTCTTTTTATTCATGGAGTTTCCATGGAGACTACACTTACATATAGGAATATTGTCATCTTGTAGAGCTGACTGGTGTTAAGTACCACAGCCAAGACATAATCAAAATGTACATTATGAGCAATAATAAAGAACAGCAGTGATACAAAGACATATGTCCACATTGGTGTGCTGATGATATCATAAATGAGCTCATTCAAATGCTTTGAAAGAAATCTATTCCCTTATCCCTTGTATTTTTTAATGTATCTGAAACAAGTTCGTTGCCCTTCACTCCACTTTTGAAATCAAACCCCTTTGAACATTTTCCAAAGAAAAATTTTCCTGATTTTTTTTTAAAGGTAGAATTGTGTCAAATCATCATAGAATGATAGAATGTTTTTGTTGGAAAGGACCTTAAAAACCATCTGGTTCCAACCCCCCTACCATGGGAGAAGGGACATCTTCCACTGGCCCAGGTTTCTCAAAGCCCCATCCAACCTGGCCTTGAGCACTTCCAAGGATGGGGCATCCACAACTTCTCTGGGCAACCTGTGCCAGTGCCTCACCACCCTCACAGTGAAGAATTTCT